>NW_010340761.1:21184-40568 GCF_000700745.2 Antrostomus carolinensis | reverse complement strand
TCAACTATGAAGACATAAGGATTAAAGGGAAAAGTAGCTCTAACAGTGTAGGTTTTGAAAGGATGCGAGTTACTCAGTGTGACTTTCACTTTGCACCTACTTCTGTTTCAAGAAAGAAGTTTTCCAGTAACAGTAAAGCTTCATTCTAGGGTTGGGTTGCTTTCTTTGATTGTGAGACAGAGATATATTTGTGTAGAAGTGTACCTAGACAGAGTGCAGCAACTGGCTATATCTTGGCTGCCTAAAAATCAGAAGATCTCTTGACTACTGAAAAAAAAAAATCAAATTACCAGGAAGACCTGTCAGCCCCTGACACTCAGGTGTCTCTTTCTCAGAGCAGTGATTCGCAGTTTATGCTGACATGCAAAAATTGGCAATGCTCTGTTCCCCACTGCAGCAAGCCCTTTTACGCTGTCCTTCTGGGGAGGTCTCTGAAGCTAGTCTCCTACCTCCTAAGTAGCCTCCTAAAAATTTTCTAAAGAGAAATTGCATGTTGGAGCTGGTATTTGAGGTGGCTCTTACCCCGTGCATAGAACATCCAGCCTATTCTGGGGTATCAGCCTAGCAGTGGAGAAACCCATACCTGCAACTGACTATGTCATACAGCCGTTGACTGTCCATGGTCTTCTCTAAAAAGCATGTGCACGTCACCATCATATTCTACTAAGTCCGTACTCCATATTCTTCTTATAATAAATGGATAGAACAAAGCATACAATACTGAGGCCATTAACGATTACAGATAATTACCAGTTACGGCATGAAAGACACAGTTAACCATTACTGTGCTTATCATTATTGTACTTCATAACTGGTGGCATTAAAAATATTTTTAATTTTACTGATCTAAGTGAAGCATGATGAGCATAGATGTTCAGGAGGGTGTAGAGGTACATTTCCAAACTCACATCTCACTCCAGGGAAGAGCTGTAGTTAAATTCCTTGGTCAAATCTGGATTTAGATTAAACTCTGAATTTCATGTTGCAACTCACCCTATCACAACTGTCATCACTGTGAAAGAAGGTCATCATCTGATCATAGTCACAGAATGGTTTGAGTTGGAAGGGACCTTAAAGATCATCTAGTTCCAACCTGAGCAGGGACATCTTCCACTAGACCAAGTTGCTCAAATCTTCACCCAACCTGGCCTTAAACACTTCCAGGGAGGGGGCATCCACAGCTTCTCTGGGTAACCTGTTCCAGTGTCTGACCACCCTCACAGTAAAACATTTCTTCCTAACAGCTAATCTAAATCTACCCTCTTTCAGTTTAAAACTGTTAACCCTCATTCTATCACTACACTCCCTGATGAAGAGTCCCCGTCTTTCCTGCAGGCCCCCTTAAAGTAGTGGAAGGCCTCTATAAGGTCTTCTCTTCTCTAGCCTTCTCTTCCCTAGACTAAACAATCCCATCGGTATCTTTTATAAGGACATTCATCTAGGAAAATAAGAACTGATCTACTCTAACTAGGTCTAGGATCTCATCTCATCTAAGATTCCTGAGTCAAGCCATTTTAATCTTTACGTTTGTCTTTCCCTCTCTGCTAAACTGATGCTTCTTTATTACATAAATATGTTGACAGAATCTCTAAGTGATGTTCAGGTGAAGCCATAAAATCTGCACTCACAAAGCTGCTGGTGCAAAAGTATGACATGATTTTGCTAAACATCTCACTTCTCCATGTAACCTGGACCCTCAGAGTATTTCCTAAGACATGCATGAGTCTCATTCTTCCTTGGAGAAGTGTAAAACAAGGGATAGGATTAAATTTCACAGTGGACTCTAAAATAGATAGACTTTCCAAAGCATTGAATATTTTTATACAAATTATATATCTAACTGAATAAACATTCATGATGCATTTTACTTTAATGATCATCACTCTTCTCTCTTCAAAAACTTATTTTTTCCCTAATTTCACTTTTTAAGGAACAGCAAAAGGACTTGTTTATGATGCAGTGAAAGCGAGGATTTTAGCAGTTGAGAAAGTGGAGTCTGTTCACAACCTTCAGCTTTGGTCTCTGACAATGAATCAAACTATTCTATCTGCTCATGTTGCCACAGGTCAGTAAATTTCTGTAAACAGGGAGTAAGTATTCAACTGCTGCCTAGTAAAGGTCAGTCTCCCCTGATTGGGATACAACTCACTGTATATCTGTTGCTTGTTAAAACAAATGTCATCATTTTGTTGGACAAACACAAACAACAAAAAAGCTTTCAAATCCTCCTCCCAGAAAGCTTGCCAAAACAACAGGGACTTCTACTTAGCCCAAAACTTGAAAATTGCAGAGGCTCTGAAGCAAGGAAGTAAACTACAGGATATTCTAATTAAATTAGAAGAATTAAACTAAGGCCGGAGTTTTCTTACAAAATCAAATAGATTTTGTAGTGGATTTGTCAAGCTTGAAAACTGTTGATCCCTGTAAGGAAAACTTAGAGTGCAGAACTGCATTCCTGATAAATCTCCAGCTGTAAAACAATCTTTAAAACATAGTTTGGAGCGTAAAGGTACATCCAAGGGAAAAGTTCACCTTTAAAAATATTTTTTAAAATGTAGTCTTTATCCATGTTGATAAATTGTCCACTACCCAGATCAATTGTCTTGTTTATCTCTTTACTTTTTACATATTAGGGTTTGTTTAAGAAAAAAATTCCACCTGCGTTTGGCCAAGAACATGTTCAGAAGCAAAGTTCTTCATGGAGTCCACACTTCCCAAAAAGAGTGGGTCTATCAGTCACCCAAATCACTTGGCACTGTTGTTACTCCCTGACTGGATGAACTAATCTTTTTTAAGTATTCCTGCTTTCCTCCAGTCTTCTGCCAAAGTGAGTTTCTCTGGTGATTAAAATTAGCTCAGCTCTTGCCAAAATTGCATATTCCAACCACATTTGAATGAACAAACGTTTGCTGACATGCAAGGTGTTGAAAGGAGGATAAAAAGAACAAGAAACAATTCTCAAAACAAACTTATTTTTAGAAGTTGCCAGGTTGTTTGCAAATAGTTTCTGTCAGTAATCACTTACTCTTCTTTAAAGCATTATATTATATGCAATTTGATTATTTTCTGCTCATTATCTATAGCAGACACAGAAGACAACCAGAAGATTTTGAGAGAGATTACCCAAGCCCTGTTTGAGCACTACAGCTTCCACTCCATCACCATTCAGATTGAATCAGGAGAGGATCAGAAACAGGACTGCGTCTTCTGTCAAGAGCCCAGGGACTAAAGGGAGCAGTGTGCTATGCAAAATAACAATCGCCCCTCTTACAGGTCAATGGAGACTCTATGTGCTGGTTGTACGTAACTGGTTAACAACAAATGATAATTAACTGAACTAAAAAGTTCTGCCACAGAGCAGTGCATGGAGCTTTGTTTGTTGATGCCATCTACCAGGAGAGATCATGTATTAAATCCATCTATCATCCAGATTACCTGCCCATCAATGGTTACTTTCAATTACAAGAGAAAGTAAATTATTCTTGACTAGAGTGGCAGACTGGCACTAAAGCAACACTTAAGAGTACCTGTTTATAATCACAGGTAACAAAAAACTAGTCAACCTTCAAATTACCAACAGACCAATTATCACAAAATGTAACGAAATACCAGTTTGGTATTAGCAAAGCTCAGCACTTCCTCAGGATAAAGGAGAAAATTTAAATTAGCACAAAGGATTAAGAGATCTGGGAAAAAAAGAGTTGGTGACGTGCTCTCCTTGCCTTCTAGCAGACATTCTTCCTCCCGCATATTAAGAGAAGTATTAGATATGCACAATATTCTGCAGCATGGATCACAAGAGGACACACTCCATTCACATTTGGCAAATTGCCTTTTGGTTTTTAGCTAGCCCTATCTATTTTTCAGCTAGCCTTCATCCCAACTCTTTTCTGCCAGGCATGTGCAGTGTTCCCTGCTATTGACACAACCCATAACCATATCGCACTGCTTCGTGACAAGTTGTGATGGAACATTAGTAGTGGATTTTTGAGGGTACATGCCACAAAGTACCACTGGGTCATGACACTAAACAGACTAGGTGCTCCTAGAAAAGGAAAAAAATAATTAGGGCAGGGAAAGACTGGGGGCCATTGTGAACATCACATCTAGTATCCTTCGTAGTATGGCCTGTGGGGTGTCACCCAGTAATACTGCATCCCTGAAGTTATTTCAGATAATTAAAATACCCTTTGGCATGTCACACAGCAATTCACTGTAGAGGGAAAGGGCATGCCTCTCCTTCAGGCAGCTAATTCCCAGATTTCCTAACAGGATGTGTTAAATCTTTCTTTTCTGTGTACCCAGCAATGGTTACTGCAGAACTGGGAACAAAGAATCTGGTCTTGCTGCAATGCCTTTATTTTTGTCCAATCAACTGAATTAAACTCTCACCTGTTAGCAAAAAAAAAAAAAAAAAGGATTGCACTTCAAAATGCATGCTCAACTGCTTCTTCACAAAACCACTTCAGTTCAGCCCTTGGCCATAATAGTGCAGCTTCACTTTCCATGCAGAAGTAGACATAATGTTTTCTCACTCCACAGTCCTCACTCCCGCAGCTGTAGGGTTCATTTTATTACAGGTTTGTTAGAACAGAATAAAGCATGTGATACCGAGTGGTACTGAGTTTCTAGGCTGATAGCTGGAAAGAGCATTGTGTTATTAAGGTATAAAGGGGCCTTGCTTTTTAGGGAATTCAGTTTTATTTGCAATAGGTTCACATTAGTTTTATGTTTTATCATCCTAAGGAGATTAGAATTTATTATTAGGGGCTTTCGGCTATGGATAATACATAACTATGTGATGATAGATCGATGTATTAAACTGGCATTTGTTACCTGGTAGGGCGAACAAGAAATTATTCTGCTTCGTGGAGGCATCCCAGAAGATCTTAGTCAGGTAAACCTCCCACTGAAATCAGATAAAGTATTAAAACACAACACCCGCTAAGAATTTCATGAGTATCTCATTATTTTCTGGCTTGAAAGAATTGAGAATATAGCAGTGGTATTCAGTACAGCAGTAAAGACAATCCTTGCCCTTTACAGCTGAAACTCCTGAAGATAAGACACAGATAAATCAAAGCACAGTAAGAAACCCTAAATGAAGAAATTAACTTGTATTTTGGCCAGTTTCTCTGCTGGTATAATTTAGCATAGTTGGTTCCTATCAAAGGCAACTCAGCTGTGCTTGTTAAGTAACCTGAGCATCCTCTTCATTAGCTGGGGAGGACAAGTTAGTAGTGTGGCCTTCATATGAAAAAAAATGTCTTTCAAAATGTTTTGAATAAGATGAGGACACAAGCCTGGATATAATAGGGAATGTTGGGGAAGAATTTTGTGGACACAGATTCAATTCTGAGATGTAAGCTCAAACAGGGATACAGACCAGAGGTTTAACAGCAAGGATTGATCTTGGAAAAAGTTTAAACAGGTAAATGACGCTGTCCACTAAGAAAGCTATGCTGAGTTACGAAGCTGTTGAAAAGCTGGATGGAAACAACACATGAAGGGCTGGAAAAAAGAAGATCCAGCAGCTGGGACCAGGACTGATGAAGCTATTGTCCAAATGAATTGAAAGGATGGGGAAGTCTTTAACTATGTTTTGGAAAAAGGAGACATGAGGAAAGAAGGACTTAATCCAAAATAATGATCCTTAATGAAAGGGAGTGGGAGAAAGTTGTAAAAAACGGTTTAAGGAAGTGAGGCAGCAGCTGCCATTCACAGTAATCCTGATGATCCATCAGACACTCAGAATAGTAGCCTGAGTATGTGAGTAGTAAAGGTCAGGGCAGGAATGGGGAGGAAGAGGAGAAGTTTGGGTTTGTTAGCACCAGTAGGCCTTGTATTTCAGGTGAAATAATTTAACCACGTACCTTTAGCAAAAGCTAGAGATAGTGCAATTGTCTCTACTTTCTGTTGTAGAATTTACTTTACCAGACCACTGTAGCAAAAGTAATGCAATGACCTATGATAACCTAAGGAAATTTTACCTAAATATGATAGATTGAAGATGAATTTAGAGAAAATATTTACCTGTAGTTATGCATGTTGCTATAAGGAGCTGAATCTTTAAAGCTCCCACTATGTATGCGAATGTAAAATGTATATTTGTTCTTCTTCCACATCTAGTCTGAACCTCAAGGATATTATCTTGGTACAAGGTTGTTTTCAGAATACTGTGTGACTGGCTGGGGAGGATGTCTGCAGAAATGCTACTGTGATATACAGACTCCAGGGCTGAGAAATTCAGAGACAATTTCTGGACTTCTCTGCTTTTATTAACTTTACATCCTTTTGTTTGCCTGCAGAACAACTATAAGAAAATTGACAAAAAAATGCTATCTCTAAATCGTTCTTGGAACTACTGTGAAACTACTGTGATCACATAAGTGATCTGTTTTCCACAGCTGACTGGTTTTTGGTGGAGTTCAGTTCAGTTCACATGGGCAAGTACATGGTTTTACTGGCTAGCATTGAAATTTTATGTACATAAGTATATTCATCTTCCTTTAAATTTTAATGTAGTCATTTTGCAGCTTGTAAATTATGTAGTTCTCCATTACCCAAAAACCACTCTCTCTTTTTCACTCTCCACAACCAAAATCTAACCCATTGGGCAGAGCCTGAGGATAAGGAGTTTGTAGAAGCTCAAGACTTTTTGGAGTAGAAACCATGAAACAGGCAAATGCAAAGGTAAACTTTCATCATTCAGTGCTGACAAAGGGCCTAAGTGTCAATATTATGCTGAGAAGACCATCAAATAATGACAGAAATATTTGCAATTATTCAAACTCTAAACTCTAGCATCAATGGATACCTAATCTGTCAATAGCATCATTAGACATCATCCTGTGTTCTCCTGTCTGAAATGGGAAGTGATTATGAGAAATGGATATACAACTGGGGATTATATTGCTCACTTAGTATGAGACATCACAACAGTAATTCATCATCTCCAGAGGAAGGCTAAACAAGGTGTTCCAGTCCTGTCCTTGTGGCAAAAGGTGGCCTAAGCAACAAAGATTGTGTAGGTCTGCAATATCATTCTTAACAATGTCAAGAGGTTATATAAAATAATTTGGCTCTGAGCATTTTCTCCTCTGTTGTAAAAACTAACATGCTCCAACACAGCTTCTGCGGTGCCTTCCCCTCAGCCATAGCAGATGTGCTCTCCTTCCTTTTTCATCCCCTTCGATGATTGTCCTCTTCTATTCTCTGCTCTTCTATTTTCCCCCATTTGTCTTTTTTCAGCAATGCCTCAAGTTATTTGTCACATATGCTTTCTGCTTACAGCCCTTCCCATTCCTCTTCAACCTGTGTGGTTAGATAAAAACTCCTCAGAAAGAAACTCCCTTTTACTCCATCTTTGTTGAAAACACGGTATAATGAACCATCTTTTTTTTTCATTTCATTCTGTTGTAAGCACAATAATAACAGGGACTTAATAAAACCAGAGAACAACAGACATTCCTGACATCAGGTATTGGCCCATGTCAACCACCACTATATATCTACTTTGTATTAAAGTTATTTAGAATTTTCACAGCCAAAAAATCATCTGAGCTGGCTCCAGCTTAAGCTACTCTTTCATGTTCTCAAACCTGCTGATAATCTCTTTCAGCTAAGAAAAATAAAGTCCTTTCCCACCTGAGTACACACGCTTTAAGCAAGAAAGGAATCAGAGACATCCAGTTGCTTAACTGCCTCCTTTGACTTCTTTCTGCTTGGACTTTGTGTCAGTGTCCAGCAAGGATGCACTGCAGCAGAGAAAGCTTTGGAGAGCAGCCCAGTGCGAGAAGTGACTGGAATGGAAGCACAACAAAGGGGTTTTTTACATGGTTTCTGGTGTGCATGTAGAATTTTCCATCCCAGGTGTTAGGTTGATGAGACCTATGTCTGCTTTTCACAGAAATCTTGGGGCTTGACTTTTGATTTAAAAAAAAAAAAAAAAGGATGAAATTAAATGAATGAGCAGATGTTAGAAGGATTGTTTTGTGAAACACTCCTGGCAGCGTCAGAGACATTTCACTCCATGGCTTGCACTCTTCTTTAACAGAAGGGCTTTATAGCTTTGTCTCCCAAACTGCACTATGGCATGCTCTGCCATGATGTACTGTCTCTCCTTACCACACACCATAGAAACTGCCATGACATGTAATGAAAGGTGTCCTGCTGTGACATATGCCATATGATTCCTTGCATGCTGTAGCTATGAGCTTCTCAATTATGAGGGCTCCTCCTGAATGGCATGGGCAGAATGATCATCCAGGCTTTGGTGAAGCCCTGACTTCTTTTTCCCTGCTGTGTAGTTATATTCTGTACTAATTTTCTTCTTGGAGGCTGAAGCTGTCTGGAACAGTTCATGTAGCTTCTGTCTAAATGAGAAAGAGCAGGAATTCATTAATCATGGCAGAACCTGCTAACCCACAAAGAGGCACAAGGCACTCTGGGCTACCTCCTGGTCTAGGCAGTAATTCTGATGTCAAAACGCTTGGAACCAGTGGGCTTCCCAGCAGCAGTGTGGAGCCTGGATCCTTAACTTTTGAATCCTGCCCTGCTTTTTCATTTGCTGACAATCAAGTGTTAGAAGTGCTTTGAAGGATGTTCTGTGCTTTAAAGGACGTGATGTGCTTTGAACGAGGAGCAGACACTGCTGATAAGCTTATGAGAATGTCGCATCCAGCCCTCCTCTGCCATAGAGACAGTTTTTGCAAAAGCAGATCCTTTGTAGGTAGCAAGAAAAATGATAAGGGCATAAATGGGAAATCCTGTGGGCTTCAATGCTATCACAGTGCCAAGCATCTGGGAAATGTCTGGGAATGAGCTGCAGAGCTGTACTCTGCCTGCAAAGGGGTGCATTCCCCCTCAGTATGCATGAGCAGCAGTAACAATTCCACAGGAGTGCCAACGGGAGGAGAGTGTGAATGTGAAATGAAATTTAACAATTCCCTCTGCCCTTTAATCTACACTTACAGAATTAAATGCAGAATCAGGGATCATAAAAAAGTGTTCCCTTAAAAAATATAGAGTTTCGACTTTCTCTGAGTACTTTCTTCACTGTGAGTGTTTTTAAGAATTGATCAGGCACACTCATTTCTACTGTGCATTAGCAGAAAATAGTTGGTCATCCATTAGTCCCCCGCTGAGTTTTCAATTGCAAAGATATGACTGAAAGCTGGTATTAACTGTGACAGAGAGCCTTAAGAACCATATAGGCTTCAATATTGTATAAAGACATGAGTCAATAAGGCTTCTCAACAGTAATTTAATGTCTTTAATCTGTATTCTCCTAGCACATAGAGTTTGTAGCAGACACAGCTCAGATTCCTGTGGAAAGAGATGGTCTCGGCCCCCAGAAAGCTCTGCTCTACCTGGACTGGATGGAGTAGGGAGAGGAGAGGGAAGATGATGAGGAAAAGCAGAGTGATTTTTCTGAAGAGGTCTGCAGCAGAGGCTGTTATACAAACCAGCTTTTTCTGCATGCTTTAATGCCCTGCCCAGGAACAGACACACAATCATACA
Organism: Antrostomus carolinensis; assembly: GCF_000700745.2. Taxonomy (NCBI): domain Eukaryota; kingdom Metazoa; phylum Chordata; class Aves; order Caprimulgiformes; family Caprimulgidae; genus Antrostomus; species Antrostomus carolinensis. The sequence continues at coordinate 31,046 of NW_010340761.1, read as the reverse complement.
CCTGTTAGCACTTACTTGTACAGACAGGGTTGCATTAAACAGCTACTTTAATAATATAGGAAAGCATAAAGGAAAATCAGAGAGGACCCACCATTGACAAAAAAAGACTCCAATCACAAGACACAAGGAGAAAAAAAAAATCAGCCCAAAAACTTATTTTAAAGCTGCTACTGGAAGTGCGTATTGAACCACATCACCTTAATTTTCTTTAAACTCTATAATTCATTTTTTAGTGAAGTGTCCACTTAAGCAGACTGACTTTGAGGTCAGCCAAAGGTGTGCCTTATTGCCTTGGGAGAGAAGGCAGTCTTATGGGAGGAGAAATTTGCTTTCCCTGAGCCCTGTATTACATCTCCTGTGGAATGTCCAAGCAGGAGAGAGAGCCTGTGTAATGACAACATGGTCAGTCAAGACAGACAGGAATGAACACAGTACTTATCTTCATCCAAACAATATAAAAAACATTTTATATTTTTCATGGATATGTTCCTTTCCTTCTCTACTAAAAAAAGTGTTGAAGACCTACCCAGCCAGGCACATATTCTGAGCCTGGGCTGCAAATATGAGTCACTTTTTGACTAGAAACAAGAAAAACAAAGTTTTCTTTTTAGGATCCACTAAATGGTGAGAGGAGACACCCTGTCATGGAACAATAAATTTGAGCTTAAATCCTGAGGCTGGAAGAAAAGATTTTATCTTGCCTTGTGTAATTTTTCAAGCAACTTTTAAATTTCCCCAGAGTATTTTAAGCCTCAGCTGACACAGTGTTATTCCATACACTATTTGCCTGTAGAATACTATATTTTGTTTCATCTTTTCACTTCTGAAATTCCAAATCTTCTGTAACATAGAAATACCTTTTAATCAGGCCTGGGTTATTGTAATGGAGGTGACCCCCTACTGAGTACCTTGGTGTAAAAACCCATGTTCCTTGCAAGGGAGAGCTGCATGAAAAGGAAATATTGCCACCATTTCAGAACAAGGGCATGGAGGAAATTAGTCCTGGCTTTGCAGGTGCTGTCTATGCAAATTTTACACATGAGGCAGAGGTCTTGCTTCTCTAGCATCACTGCATCCTTGAGGAGCTCATCCATAGCTGGTGATTAGTGGGGGAGCTCAGAGAGTCAGCTGTCTAAAGTTTGAGCCCCAAATCCCCAGGGCTGTTGTGTTTTCCTGTTAGTGGTTATACAGTCAGGAGGTCCTAAGACCAAGGCAGCTTTCATTCCTTCTTTGTCAGCCCCTCCTTTTGTGGTGACCCTTCTTGGAAACAACGTGGGAACCAGCCATGGAATGAGATTTTGGCTTCTTGGAAAGTCACGACTGGGACCTGGTACGTATTTCCTCTTGTGCAGCTGTCATCTACAGCAAACCCCAGGGATCACATACAGCCTACGTAGCCACTGCACCACATCTCATTTACAGCCTTCCCTTCTTACAAACACCGGCCTGGGTTAAGTGAGCAATGAAACACTGAAGAAAACAATTCTTAAAAAAATCAGTGGAATTATTAACTACTAAAAAGCAGTAAAGCACTAGGAAGGTTCTTTGATTATTTTTCAATTTATGTAACAAAACATTATTGAGAGGAAAGAATATAATCAATACTGAGCAGCATTGTAGCTAGCTGTGCAGCAATTAAATGCTAGGAATGGATTAAGGTGACAGGAACAGTCAATGCAGTCTTAAATTAAAGGTGAAGGAAGTCAATGAAAAGTCAAAGTTGGTTAGGAGCCCATCAAGTAATAGAGGCTAAAGCTCTGGTAAGTACAAAGTGCCTCAGTAACCTCACCTTATCACTGTAGCTCTGTGTTTTACATATTCATTCAAAAGAACTGGGTATATGTTTCTTCTCAGTTTGAACATTAAACCATTTGAATTCATTAGGTTATTTCAAAGGGGATTTGCAAAAGAGGAGAAATCTCTTTTTTATCTTTTTTTTTGTTTAGGGAATAAAAAGGTGACTTTTTCCCCTCTGGGTTTTATTTTTACTTTAGAAAAGTCTTATATCCTGACAGAATCTACAAACTAAACTCACTGGAGAATAAACAGGATTATGACACTACTAGTACCAGAGGAGGCACCTTTGGTTAAATAAGGGGAAGATATTTTTTACTTGCAGTTTTAGCTTAAATTGTGGCTTTGCTTTGTTATATTAAAACAAACAATGAGAAGTTCTCTGTATTCCAGCAGCACCTCTGCCTTTAATTCTCTGGGGTTTAGAAACCTTCTAATAAACTGAGAAAGCACAACCTAATATTGCTATTATTTCTTTAACAAAAAGTCGCCTGTATCTCTGAATTCAGTTGTACTCCTCAAAAACATGGGCATTCAACAACCCTGGTGTGCTGTCAAAAGGCTCTGCTGATGAGTCCATGAATTCTCATACTCTTACTAGAATATAAGGCTGACCAGAAGAGACTGAAAATATCATGGTCAATTTGTTATGATTTATAGATAAATATCTTGAATAGCTGTGGAGATTTCAACATTTCTTAAACTCTGACAAATTCATAACAGGAACTACGTCTGGTTTTCACTAATAATGAGGAAAAACCACAGTGAGGAGCAGGTTTGGGTTTTAGAACTTTCGTTGCTCAAAGTGATGTTTTTGCAGCTTTACTGCTCATGCTGAAGCTTCAAGTTAAGTGTCAAGCTACCTTTCAGTGTTCAGTCAGAGATGACCTGGAAAATCTGTTTTGCTTGCCTTGCAATTGCCAGTACCTGCGATATCAGACAGAGTTTTTCTTGCAAACAGCAAGAAAAGTTGCACATCAGTGCAACTGCAAATGATGTTGGCTTTTATTCCAACAGCAAGAGCTCAGTGAAGTGTTTGTGGGTCTAGTCCTCATAGAAACCTAAGGGAGAAGGTTTGCAGGTACAAGTCTTCAAGACTCAGTTTGCTTGCCAATATTTTTTCCATCTTTCCATTGATCATTAACAAGAGTGCACACAGGAAAGGCAATGGGCCATGGTCAGGTTATAAGCACTGATTTATTTACTTACTTTTTCGTAGTGGAATACGTGAAAGACATTCGAAGCCCATTGAACTGCTAGTGTCGCTCTCTAGTATAGAAATGCATATGGCTACTTAGAGGTAAATACCTATCAGAAAGTAACTTAAGTAGCAACAGCAAGAAGACTGGATTCATTGATGATGGTTATGTGAAAGGATCTTCCTACAATGAGCTATCCAAACCTACTTCTTTCTACAGTGAAATCAAATCCAGACTTTAATTTTAGTCAGTCCATCACCAGACTCATGGGGCATTTAGGCTTAGGACACCACCCCAGCTGACTTGTTTCTGAGTCTGAAAACACCCTGAAATGCAGTGTGACAGCCTCAATGGTTACACTGATCTCATTATAGACATGACATTTGCATGGAAAGTATGTTTTGCCCAGTCTTACCTGCTCTGATCACAGCTGACTCTGGTGGCCTCTCCTTCCTCTGGACTTGCTCCAACAGGTCCATGGCTTTCCTATGCTGAGAACTCCAGAACTGGATGTAGCACTGCAGGTGGAGTCCCACCAGAGTGGAGTAGAGGGGTAGAATCACCTCCCTCAACCTCTCACCACACATTTCACAGTATAAACATGACAGCCTGTCCTCTCAGGTTTGTGTTTCCTGATTGCTCCAAAGGCAGAGAGAGGAGCTTCAGACTCACTGCTACTGCGTAGCCTCTTGCACCAGCCTGTGTTTTCTCCATGTCTAGACTAGGCAGCAGATCGCGGGGGCACTCCTGGGAATGTTTCAGTGTGTCTCTCTGGCAATAGTATCATGGACACCAATCATGGCATCAGTTAGAGTTTTGTCTTTCTCTCTCTACTCCTCTAAGAAGTGCACAGGAACCTGGGCATACTATTCTTGTGAGGGCATGCAGAAGATTTGGCTTTGAGAAAGGTAAGCGGGTGTAAGGAAGCTGATTACTGAAGTATTTAGCAATTTTAGTTGCTTTAAGGGAAGAAATAGAAACTACAGAGGAAGGACATGCCAATTTTAATGGGATGTTGCTCCACCAAACACAGTTTTGCAAAGACTTTTAAAGTTTATGGGTTTTTAAAGAGTCAGGCCTATACTTCTGCTAATATTGTTCGCATTTAACCTTGCCTTCATAATCAAACTAAAACTGAATGAGTTTACAGTCCACAAATCCATCACATGCACGTGATGTTCTAATCTTACTCACACACCAAGGGAATTTGTTTCTCTAGCTAAATCCCTCACACAACATTACACAGATAACTTGACAGCTTATGTAACAAACAATCTGGGCTGGCGAATGTGTATGAGGAGTATGGAGAAAAAAGTAAAGTAAGAAATAGGTTACGTTTATATAGGAGGGAAAAGAGTGCTGTGAATTATTCTGCTGTATAAATATTTCCTTCAGTTGCAAGCATGCCAGTCTGGAATGAGATGAAGCACCAAGATCAACCTGAAAAATAGAATAGTGTTTAGTTCTTAAAGGGAAACCCAGGTGAAATGCTCTCAGGCCTTATCTGTTCCCATTTACCTCACTGATATATTTCCCTCAGACTTCAGAAGAAATAGTGGGTCAGAGCAGAGTTTTTATAATTTTTTATTTTGTTATGGTTGCATGAAATGGCCATAATCAGTCTCTCTGCTCCTCCTATGGGCCCAAACCAGCAGCTGCAGCTGAAACACGAAGCATTTCCCAAGACCTCCAAAGACCTTATCCTTTCACCTGAAAAAAAAACCCAAAAAACAAAAAACAAAAAAACCCCAAACCTTAAGGAGCATGGCATAGAAAGAAAGCTTTTATGCTCCAAATGCTAGATTTAGCCATCATTAATGGTGCTGTCATTCAGTCCCTTCATCCTTCCTGAATGTGTTCCAGGTATTGCTCAGAACTATGAAAACCCAAGCAGGTCACGATGGTACCCAATGTAGCAGAAGCTAGGAGCAAAGTTTGCTTCTTCCCCCTCTGATTTCCTCTCTGCTGACACTTCAGAAAGACAGTATCTCAAAATGTGGAAACCACAAGTCATTGAATCAATCAATGAAAACATCTTGTTGAGGTGACTCATAAACGGAATAATTTAGGTTGGAAGGGACTCGTGGAAGTCACCTAGTCCAACATACTGCTAATGCAGGCTTAATTAGAGTAGGCTGCTCAGCTCTGAGTTTTATATCTTTACAAGGATGGATGTCCCACAACCTCTCCAGGCAACCTATTCTAATATTTTATCACTGTCACAGTAAAAGTTTTCTTTGTATCAAAGAGGACTCTACCAAATTTCTTACTGGGTCTGTTGCCCTCTGAACCTGTGCCTGTGTTCTGCTGAGAAGAGCATGTCTCTGTCTTCTCTGTACCCTCCTGTTAGGCAGTTGCAGACAGCAGTAAGCTCTCCCTGGGGAGTCTGAAATCACAGTCACAAACAAGTCCTTGACCAAAGGAATCAGTCATTAAAGAATAATGAAATTTCAACAGGAACTTTTGGGCCACGTGTCCAAATTTTCTTTAGTCTTACATCAGGACAAACCCATCTTAGCACTAAGATATCCACAGTTTAATATGAATGTTTGTCACTTTGGAGTACAGACTTGCAAGAAAAACCAATCTTACCCATGAATTCTCATTGGGAACTGAAATTAGGGACTTAATATAAAGTTTCGTATAAAGACGAATGTAATCCACATCAATTCATTGAAGTTGTTTCTTTAATGCTCTTATGTGAATCAGTCCTTCTCCCTCAGGGGACACAACATGCACGCAGAGCTTCATTATCTCTATTCTTCCAAGCTTAACTGAGACAACCTATTCACAGATGAGGGCAGAGTCTTTTCAAGTAACAAATTTACTGAAGGGAGTAGAAGGGACCTGATGCAGCATGCATGCTGTGTCTGCTTTTGTAAGGCAAAGGCTGATTTTGAAGGGTACCTGTTCAAAAGATGCTATTCTGACTTTTTTTACTAATACCATTAGCAATTTAAATGATGTACAGCTTACATGCAAGTAGCAAGATCACTGCTATGGGTTACAACCTCAGGAAAACAAAAGGATGCAGGAATTGCCTCTCTGAGACACCTGGCACTCGTGGTTGGAGCTGACCAAACACCTAGTTCACCCTTGGTAAATGGTGTTTGTTAGTTCATATTTGGTTTTCATGACCTTTTCTGTTACACTGCATTCTGTAAATTTGAACAGTTTCAACATGTCCTTTGTTCTCTTCTATGTAAAAAACCCTCTCGATGGAAATACTTTTTTCTTTAATTTTAAGGGCACTTTAAAGACTTTCCCTGAGGTACTCTAGACCATAGCAGGACCTCAGGACAGCTCTAAGCTCTCTGTTTCCCTTTATGAATTCAACAAAATGGGATTTTTTTTCTAATTAAAAAACTTGAGCTACCAGTAACAAACAATTATCTATCCTGGTTCCCATTTCAGGATGAAGTATGCTTGACACAACTTAAAAGAATGGTGACCATTTCTCACCCAATATAGCTTTTTTTTTATCTTTGTTTTCATTCTAAGATAGTTTGTTCCTCCAATAGAAAAGATGGTTTCATCTGAGATAATACAAACAGAACTGGTTCCTATTTTTCTTTTTTATACTTTGCCAGCTATATTCAGTAATTCCAGTGCTGCTCTCTGTGCTGATCCCATGTCTATTGGGAATTTTCTATGTACTTGTATTCAAAGGCCGGCTGACAAATTCAGTATGACTTCTGCTTTTTTTTTTTTTTTTTTTTTTTTTTTTCTTTTTCTGGCATTAAGAGAAAGGCAACTTCACTTCAGTTCAGAGGGTGGTGATTTTAATTGCTAGCACCTCAGGTAGCATGAGCTGACCCAATGGGTAAGCAGAGTGGTTTGGCATTTGTGATGGAGAGGAGAAGGCAATTACTTTGTTCACAGGATCAAAGCAGCATGTTTCCTGCTGCCTTGGATGCTTTCTGGGATTTTAAATAAAGAACACTTAACATATTATTTGCTTTATCACTGCATCTAACCATCAGTGATAGGCAATGGCATATGGCAAATCTAGGAGTTTGCTGTGGCTTGTACCATGCAGCTATCATGTGGTGGGGGTTTAGGACCCTGGCGCCATGGAGAATTTTTGCTGATTTTGTCCAAATGACTCTTGGAACATGTTCATTGAGGAAGGAAAAAAGCAGCAATCTGTATGGGCCATTTGTCAACTATGGGAAAAGAAAGAGAGGAAAGGGCACAGCTATGAATTTTCCTAGGTCTCTTCTGTGCCCTGTGATGTACTGACACTAAACAAGTCCTGTGCCAGATGCACAGGAGCATGAAGACCACTTTGCGTAAAGGGGAGACAGATGCACCCACAACAGCTGCAAATGGCAAAGAAACGCACCACAGCACTGAATGCATCGTATGTGTGATTACATATAACACACCACAATTTTACAAAGGCCTTTTGATAATCTTTTCAACAGCAAACTTTTGGGCATCTGGAATGTTCTGGAAGATGATTAAATCTTCAGTGTGAATAAAATATAACTGAGTTATATGTTTGTTGGCTACCTTGGCTAACTGCTGCACACGTAAGCAGATATTCATGCCCCCCTAGCATACTGTAGACCAGGCTGAATTATGTAGATAATTATCAATGTATAATTTACATAAAAGAAAAATCAACAAAATCTTTATCCAGGGTCTTCTTTCCCTTCCAGCTTGGCCTTGTTTCACTGCTGAAATTAAGTCCTACTACTGGTTATATGGCAATGGGTACCCAGAAAGCCTTCAGCTTCTGAAATGATTTAGATCAAGGTAGAATGTGACTTAATGTTGGGGAAAGGCGAAGGGACTCTGCACCAAAGACAAAGTGAACAAAGGTTTTAAAATCTACCAGGGTACAGACTCACTGTTTTGGGAAGAGTATCAGCCCAGTCACCATCTATGACTGTAACTAAATATTAAAAGAGCAAGAAATTCACCTGGGAACAAACTGTTGGCAAAATACAATTTGATCAACTCCACCTTAGCTCAAGGCAGAGATACAATCCTGAGGTGAAAAATAGCGTGCTGACATGCTCGTTCTCACCTTTAAGGAGTTATCATACCTGCTTCAGCTTACAAAGAAGTGAGAGGAAGGGAGAGTAAGGGATTTGCCCAAGGTTGTAGTCAAAATCTATGGCATAGATAGGAACTAAATCCTGATCTATTGAAACTAAGGTCTGCATTTAAACTGCAAGGTGACCTTTTCTTCGTTTTATGGACAGGTAGTTAGAGGACTTAACGATGTGAAAATAGTATAATAATCCTGGCAAACATGCCACAAATCCATAGCTGTTGTGTATAAATACCTCTCAGGTATTGCTGCACATCCCAATCTGTCCTCCATTCCTTTTGCTGGCTCAGCAAGGTGTCACATAAAATTAGACTCAGAAATTAACACATGAAGCATTTATCGATCTCAATAAGTTACAGTCAAATATGAGCAATGCCTTAATGGAGAGAAATAAAAGGTCATCTACAATGCTCATACAGTAACTGTGATGCAATACAAAATATTAGTTATTTATTAGAAAAGAATTTAAAAAGTATTAAAGTCTTTAACTCTTACAATACCAAATATCTAGGGTCAAGATCCAAGATTATCCTAACTTTGTCTGATCTACTTTTAACACCTCCCAAATAACTAGTATGTTCTCTGTTATCACTATAAAAATCCTTGCCTAAACTCACTTACTTCTAACAAAAGTTATTTCAGTTCTAAACTAGCAATATAAAACTGACATTAGTCACTGCTTTGTCCTTTCCTCGGACAGGGTATCAAACAGGAGACTAAAATTAGCTTTAAAAAATGAAGCTCTTTTTTTTTTTTTCCTTTTTTTTAATGGAAAGCTTTTCTTCACTTTGGTTCCCCAGGAAGCCTGCCCTTGCCCTCTCTGCACACATTAGCAGAGAAGAAAAGTCTCTGCAGGTGAAATATTTACTTTCCTCAAGGTGATGGCAAAACATTGATCAATTTAAGGCTGTAGCTTCACTCCTGGCACTTAGTGAGAAACAAGAGAAAAGCAGCCCATAATGAAGATCTCTGCCTTACAAATCTGCGTTTGGATGGCCATCTACTGAAACTGCATGTTTTTGCCAGCCACTTTGTGTGACTGAGAGTGAGAAGCATCTCTTCCTAGAGACAAGAAAACTCCTATTAGTCCTTAGATGTCCTTGCTTTGATCTAGCAAAGACTTTTGAGCTAGGAGTGATGTGGCTCCTTGCAAACTCTTGAAGAGGGAAAGCCTGTGGGTAGGGCAGGACAATTCCTCTTCAGCCCCTGAGCCTTAACGGAAAGGCAGATTAATTTCTCTTTTACAAATGCTCAATTTAGTTCAGAAGAGACACAGCCCAAAGGGCATCCTGATGAAGTTCAGTTTTATATTTCTACTTCAGACAACTTGACAAATGTGCTTGAGCACCTCACAAAACCTCTTGTTGAAGTACTAGATGAGAATGAGGTAACACTAGGGTAACTGAGAATTTGGACAAGCATAAAAAGGACATGAAAAAATTATGTTGTTTTACACTGTTAAAATTGCAGTTGTTTTACACTGTTAAAATTGCAAGCTCTCCTAGCCCTGAGAATTCAGGTCTTGATCCTCAGAGCCACAGGATTCAGTGAGAATTAGGGACCTGGTGGAAGAGTGTGTTCTCTCTGGGCAGATCTAAAATGGATTCTTTCTTGGAGATCCTCACCACATGCTGCAAAATTTCCCTAACAAGGGATCCTTGGGGACATTGGTAATGAAGGGATATGCAAGACCCTTGCCCTGCCTGTCCATTAACATTTCCCATAACACCATCAAACTCAGTGACTCCTCTTGACTGGATGTCCCAGCTAAACCTTTCCAGATTTCCATTTCCCTCAGCCCTAGAGA
>NW_010340761.1:3528-21166 GCF_000700745.2 Antrostomus carolinensis | reverse complement strand
CCTGCTGACAGTAGAGATGTCAGAACAAATAAAAAATATCTTCACAGCAGCCGGGTCATTTAAACTTTAATAAACCTTCTGTCTCAGCCCTGCCCTTTGACTGACCCCATCAGCCGCAGTTGGGCAGAAAGGAGCTCAGCCGGTGTTGCTGCCGGCACGTGGGTGACCTTGGTGTCTCACCAGTCTCTGCCATGCAAAGTTATTGCCCAGGTGAAACTGCCACTGAGGTGCATTGGCAGGGCTCCGTGAGGGCCACAGTCACACTGACAAGCATCCAAAAAGAATAAAACCAAAGAGATTTTTAAAAAATAGATTAATAGATGAATGAGAAGTGAGCTGAACTGCCTCCTTCCACACCAGCACATTTCTGCATTGCACTGCAGCAGAATCATTTTAGGCTCAGACCACCATCATTGAAAATAGATCTTGGTCCATATCTAGCAAATATCATAGATTACCAGGTTGGAAAGGGCCTCAAAGATCATCTGGTCCAACCTTTCTTGGCAAAAGCATGGTCTAGACAGCATGGCCCAGCACCCTGTCCAGGTGAATCCTAAAAGTGTCCAATGTTGGGGAATCCACCCCTTCCCTGGGGAGATTATTCCAGTGGCTGATTTTTCTCATTGTGAAAAATTTTCCACTTGTGTCCAGTCAGAATGTACCTATTACCCCTCATCTTTTCCATGAGACTCCTTGTGAAAAGGATTCTCCATCTTCTTTGTAGCCACCTTTCAAATACCGAAACATGGTGATAAGGTCTCCCCTAAGCCTTCTATTCTAAAGTCTAAACAAACCCAGTTCTCTCAGTCTTTCCTCACATGGCAGGCTTCCCAGTCCTTTGATCATCTTTGCGACCCTTCTCTGGATCCTCTCCCGCCTGTCCACATCTTTTGTGTACAGCAGGGACCAAAACTGAGCACAGTGTTCCAGGTGTGGCCTGACAAGTGCTGAGTAGAGTGGAATAATGACTTTACCTCTGCTGGTGATGCCCTTGTTGATGCAACCCAGCCTTCTGTTGGCTTTCTTTGCCGCTGCAGCACGCTGTTCACTCATATTGACCTTGCTGTCCACCAGGACACCCAGGTCCCTTTCCACAGAGCTGCTCTTCAGCTGGGTAGATCCCAGCCTGTATTGCACTCTTGGGTTATGTTTTCCCAGGTGCAAGACCCTACATTTTGTGCAGTTTTCCCTTTATTTTTTGATGCACTTTCTACCATGGAGATATTAAATGTATTTTTCCTTTCTGATAGTTGCATCAAATTGTATTGATTAGCATTTTGTATAATTCAGTGTCTTTCAACATTTGTATTGAAGCTCCTTTCCAAAATACTTTTCCTCTAATTCTGGAGAAATTTTCATCTTTATGCTGTGTCAGATGCGGTCTCCAAGATTGTACAGAAGCTGTTCAGTAGTTTCTTTAACACTTTCTGTTACTTGGAGGACTTTACCTTTCCATTTGCAGCTGTACCTGGAAAACTATAAACTAAGCAACTACTTTATTTACTGGTGATGATACTGGCCATTAACTGTAACTATGAGGAGAGTGACTGCCTCCTGATTTCTTGCGGAAAATACAACGATTTTTGATAATAGAAAGTAGAAAACAAAGCCTTATCCCAATATATTTTTATCATCTCTGAGCAGATGTTCAAGCTTCTTCACTTTTTGCACGCATTAGCTGATTCCTCTGAGGTAAGAAAAATTATAAGTCTCCTCATCGTTATGTATGCATCATGCTAACTACAATCAGAAAAACCTCTGCTACAGTGGGGAATATGCAAATCCTTTGTGGCAACATCATTTCCCAAACATCAAAAAACAGGAGCACTTTGTTGCCTTAGCAGTCCTGGACTACATCAATGAGAAATACAACAAATATCCAAAAAGGGAAGATGCTCTTGAAAAAGATCTTTGCAGGATCCTATGCTCTGGGATATTTTATTCCCATGATGTGGGACTGACCAATTAAGCGATTTAATAGTACAAGGCTCTGAGTACAAGAAGAAGCTGTTCAAGATAAGACTCCCAAGAGCACAAGTATACATTGGGGAGAAGAAAAAGGACACACTTTATACCAAAATACAACTTAAGAAAATTCTCTGGGTTTGTGGCTTTAGTTTTGGTTTGGTTTTTTTTCCATCAAAGAGTGTAATGAAAGACATAAGTGTACTAATTGACTACGACTGATTAAAATGGAAACCCTCTGAGCCTTCTTGCATTTCACAGGCTGTATAAACCTCGTAGAGAGATGGCGTTCATGGTGTTCCTCACTGAGGACTTCCCAGCTATGCAAGGACACACAGCCACTTCAAAAACTAAACCATGCCGTGGGATATGGTATGATTGCCACCACGTCAGCTCAGTTCATGCCTTGAATCTGACCTACTTTGTCCTGCTTCACGTATATAACTGGATAGTTTTATGTATATAGGTGTATGTGTGTGTGGGAGGAGGGGGAGTTCACACATATGGGAAAAGATGAAAGCAAACATTCTATTTCCCAGTTTAAAACATGCTGTTTAAAACTGCTTTGATGCAAACTAAGGAAAACTCATGAGAGTTGACATTCACAGCATCATTTTGCTGGTATTTACTAAGAAATCAGACCTAATATAGACATCGCAATGCATTTCTGCTAACTGTGGTCAACCAGAGTAAATAAAACCATATTCAGTTCTTTCAAAAGGTATTCCTTGATGGTATCAAAGCAGCAACATAAACACAGGAGAGAAATCAGAATGACCAAAAAGACCAATCACAACAGACAATTTAAAAAAACCCCTAAAACCAGGAGAGACAACAGGTTTTTTTTCATCTGCCTGCTTAGCTGCAAGGAATAGTCTGTCCCCATGGCACCTGCGCTGCTAGAAACCTCTCCTGCAGTGGGAAGGTTATTCCACATGCAGGACATCAAACTGACAGTGCAGTCCTGATGCAGGGGCTCTGGCAATCATCAAAGCAATGGTAAGGAATGGACTGTTGACTGCAGATGACAGCAAGAAAATAACAAGAATATATGGCAGAAAGCAGCAACTGAGGTTTACAACACAGAAGCTGCAGAAGTAAAGATGCCTCATTCCCATGTGTCATGAATAAACAGGAATGCAGCTGGCAATTCCATGGGACGTTAATATCGAGTGCTTATGCAGTGTCTTAAACTTATGTATACAAGCTTTTTATAAATATATGCCATCATAAATCAGATGAACTTTGGATTTCTGGATTAAAGGTTTTTCAGTGTGGATTTCATTTCCTGACAAAAAAGAGGCTTTGATGGAAAGCAGATGTTTTCCACAAACATTTCTGTTGTACTAGAAAGCTATTCTTGTTAGAAAAGGAGAAACATCAGAAAGAATCTTCTCAGGACTCCTGTAAAAAAAGATTGTCTTGCAGATGCATTTTTTGTAGCATACAAGGAAAAAGCTTGATGAAAAATACAAGTTTGCATAGAGGAGAAGTCCAATAGAAGAAAAGTAAGTTCACATCTATGCTCAATTGTTTTTCTTTTTCCAAGATTTCCAATTATTTCACACGTATCAATACTTGTAACACTGGAATGAAAATGTCTCTGTATCTGCATTACAACCCTAGAGTTTTATTAGAACTGGTGTGCAATTTTTTCAAAACTTTGAGTGAAGTGGAAGGTGAAGCCAGACAAATTTTCCTTACACCAGCACACTGTATTTTTCCTCCACCGCATTGCAGTATAACAACTGCTTTTGTTGGCAGAATGACATTTCATTACCTAGACAGATGGGAATTGATTTTAAAAATAACTAAAGAATGAAAGTATCCAATTAATAGCAATAGTTGACCATTAATTCCCACTGACTGAAAATTTTTACTAAGTAGTTAAGTATAAACTGCATCTAAACCCATGAAGACTACCTGCTTAAACTAATCATATGAAGGAGTTTCTGACTTGCTCTCTTTGATTACTAATGTGGGATTTAGACTTTTTGTTCTACCTTTAAATAGAAAATTGCATTTCTTGTCATGATGCAACATCACTGTTGTAACCACAGAAGCAGCACAGGTCTCTGATAACCAGATTGAAGGAGTTTCCACTTTTCTATGTAAAATCTTGAGAAGAAGGGCTCCATCTCAGGGAACTCTTTTAAAGGTGGCTGGGGGACCAGCATTTCAGGTGTTTTGAAGGATAGGGAAGTGAAAAGTATTTCTCCAGCTAAAAGCAAATCCTCTCACTCTTTTCAAATGTGTCTAGGGGGCTGGAAAAGGACAGGTAATATTTAAAAAGGAAATAGATCTTTTGTAGAAGCACTGTCTAGGAGGAGAGCGATTGGACAAAATTATTAACTGAAAAATCATATTCTGCACATCTGCCATGAATTTGCATAATGCTGTCTTAACTGGTGTTCAAATCCGTGTCAGTTCAAGTAAACAGAAAAGTCCCTGATTTAATTAATTATGAATTTCAGAGACAAGAAAGGTTAAACAGCAAGTATTTGCAGGCTTACTTTGCAATCATATTGTAGCTTACACCATAGTGCGGTGAAAAATATTCCATTCATGCACAGTTGTGTTATGATAATTGCAAAATGTTTCAGTATAATTTTAGCTATTAAGGCACTAATGAACCTTTAAATGCATGCTGGGTCCCAATGATGTTGTGTATTTACTTGCAGGATAAGGAGTGAAAACCTTTTGTATGTTTGCTTTTCCTGAGGTAGAAATGTTAATACTTTAAGGAAAGATTCATATAATTTGATTTTATCTAAAGCTAAGGCATCTAGTCTAAGCTAGTCACTTCAATGCCATAAAAAATCAATGGAAACAGATAGAAATCCCAGAGGTAATTCATAAGCAAATGGAAATGTAAGAACAGGGAGAGGCAGACAGACCATCTATTCATGTATTGTGTCTCCAGAAATGGTCAGCATAAGATGAGAAGTGGAAAGTACCAGAACAGCTCAAACTTCCCCACAATACTCCCCAGATGCTGCAGACAGTGAGTTGTGGGGTTCTTGAGGCTGGGAGCAACATCTCTTTCCTCCCCTCCACTGACAGACGTCCAAGAGACAGGGCACAGCTCAGCCTCCTTCAGCACTTCTCTCTGGCCACTGGCCACAGGAAAAAACCCAGCTGCCTAAATGCCTCATTTGTAAATGATCACAGAGAATCACACAGAACTGCCTAGATTGGAAAAGACCTTTAAGATCATCAAGTCCAGTCATCAAACTCACACTGACAAGTCCTCAACTAAACCATGTCCCTCAGCACTATGTCTACACCACTCTTAAATACCTTCAGGGATGGGGACTCCACCACTGCCCTGGGCAACCCGTTCCAATGCTTGAGAACACTTTCAGTAAAGAAATTCTTCCTAATATCCAACCTAAGCCTCCCCTGGTGCAACTTGAGGCCATTTCTTCTTGTCCTATAACTTGTTACTTGTTGAACAGACCAATCCCCACCTCTCTACACCTTCCTGAGGTCTCCCCTCATCCTCCTTTTCTCCAGACTAAACAACCCCAGTTCCCTCCGCTGCTCCTCATAAGACTTGTTCTCCAGGCCCTTCACCAGCTTTGTTGCCCTTCTCTGGACAAGCTCCAGCACCTCAATGGCCTTGTAGTGAGGGGCCCAAAACTGAACACAGTGCTCAAGGTGCGGCCTCACCAGTGCTGAGTACAGGGGTAAGATGACTTCCCTCCTCCTGCTGGCCACACTATTCCTGTTATAGGACAGGATGCCATTGGCCTTCTTGGCCACCTGGGCACACTGCTGGCTCATGTTCAGATGGCTGTCAATCAACACCTCCAGGGCCCTCTCTGCTGAGCAGCTCTCCAGCCACCACTGATGCAGTTAGTTGTGATGATGTTTGTCAGCTTCTCACTGGGCAGTGTCCACACCACTGAGGAGCCACTTTTACAAAGTCAGGGCAGCTACTAATTCAGCTGTCTCAAAATACAACTGGACCACAAGCCCTTCCACTGCATGACCTGCAGGGTAGTCATCATTCCCACCACCTATCCTGCAGCAAACCAATGCAAGAAGCCATCTCAAAAGGCCATTGATCCCTGAGCTTGGCACAGCAGGCATTTGAACTAGTGAATGCACAGGTAGTACAAGAAGTTACCGAGCAGATCTTTACTGCAGCTGTGGATCTGCTCCCCGTTACGTGATCACAGAATTGGCATATTATTTATAAATCCTTGACCAATGATACATATCTTTTATTTTAGGATGCTCCAAGTGGCTTGTTATTTTTTTGTTGTACCTCTTGTACAAATGAATCTCAGTCTGCAGACACAACACCTATGATGTTGTATATCCATATGCATGCAAAAAATCTTACCAGATGTAGGAGAATCAATAGGAAGGTGCTGGATTCCACTAGATTTATCTATCTAGACACCTGAGTCTTCTTGTGCGATGTCAGTCTTCCATTCATGGATGGCTGTTGTGAACTAACTATATATATAACTTTATAATTAATTCTTTTTTATTCTGACAGAAAACAAACATTTTAGCAAATCATTCAGAGTAAATAACTAGCAGAGCAGTTGTTTTGCTATTAAAGTATAGATAAAAATAGCCCCTTTTCAAACTGTTGTTATTTTAAAAGGTATTTACTAATATGGCTGTCTGCTGTATGAATCATGACCTAATCCTGGTAACTTGGCAACTGTGTTAGTTATTCTATATGTGACAGCTCACGCTGCTTGAAAAGGTTGAGCAGATCTTTTCTATAACCAACCTCATTTTCTAGTGCTGTTCTAATTGCCACACATGTGGAGCCTGCTGCTCCCATCACTGATGGGAACCTTGGAATTGGAAGGACTTTATACATTCATTGTTGCTGATGTTATGAGTTTTGGAGAAAAACTGCCACAAAACAGGATTGGTTTCATTAAGAAGCACATCCATGAACTCTTTGAGGCACTGGGAGACAGGAGGATGAGTAAGTTCAGTACTGTCCCCAGTTTGTGATCTAGAAGGAATGGAAGTTTAAAAAGAACAAATTAACAAATGAAAGAAAAAAGAAAGAAAATAGGTGTTCTTTCCCCAGTCCCAGGCAAAGCATCACCTCTGTCTCCAAATTGCTCTCAAAACACTTTTTCAGCTATCACTAGGAGAAAGAATCAGTTGTCAAAAACATCTGAAAAATCTCAGATACACTTGTTTCTCTGTGGATGATGAAAGTAGTAGAATGGAGATTAACTGCCTGTAGCTAAGAATCAAGCTGGAAGGAAAAGAAGCAGCAGCAAAATAAGAAAAGCTTAATGTTTTAGGAAACATGCAAGGTTAAATATCCTGTTAACTATCATGAGCAAACGGCAGCCCTGCAATCAGCATTTAATCAAATTTGAGGAAGGGACTCAAATGTACCTACTTTATCATCCCCTCTACTAATTAGCTGGTTCTGTCTATGAAATAGAAATATTTTCTTATTAAAATCAAAGTTATATCTACTGACATTGGATCTGATATAATATTAGAGGAAATCTAACTATTATCTAAATAATATCTACTTAATCTCTCGGAATAAAGTTAAAAAGAAGATTAAATACTGCTATAGCCACCTGGAGATAATATAACTGAAGCAGACATGGGGAAAAAGAAGAAAAGAAAAAAAAAGAAAAATAATCTAGACACAATATATCTGGACACAGTGAAGTGCATGTCTTTCCCTTTCTCTGACTATAAAAGCTGAAACATGTTGTATTTTTTCAAAAAACTTAGTCTGCATTAGCTATGTCCATACTGCTAAATTAAACTGGATCCTGGGAATGATAACTCATTAATTTACAGTGGTAACCTCTTAGAATGAATTCTGGCATGTTTTTGCCCCAAGGCAGTTAGTTTCCTCCTAAATATTTCCCAGGCAAGGTTCAAAAGTTGGCATGGCCAAGCAGTCATTTCCATGGGCAGTCTGCACATGGCTAACCTGTTTTGGGATGGATGGATGCAGGCTATGGCATATCAGTTGGTCTCAGTGCCAGAGAACAGTCCTGGACATATTTAATTTACCTGTATGCACACAAACTCCTTAGGGAAACATTACTCTCTCTAGAAATAATACAAACTATAAATGTGGCTGATAGCAATATGCAATCTTATGATCTTCTTACTCGTTGAAGAAGCTACAAACAGACACATTAGGGCTACAGAAAGATCTCAATTTTAAATCCTGTTGAAAGTGAGTGCCTGTATTTTTTCCAAATGCCTTTCTTTGTAACCCTACTGTTTTACATGGATAATTACATTTGCAATGTAGAAATTGCTATCAAAGAGCTAGTGGATTTTTTCCCATCCAGAATCCTTGCTTCTTTCTGCCCAATAACCTTTGAATCAGACAACAAAGACAGGTGTTTTTCTATTGTCAAATACAATCAATTCTAATTCTAGACCTGAATTTATATTATGGCATTGAGAAAATTTATTAATTTCCCCTTTATCTCTGCTTCTGGAAAAGTATTTCTTCTTAAATTAAAGTGTCTAAAATTTTCTAGTACCATTTGATTTATTCCTCTGTAAAGAGAAGGGGCACTCTGATACATTTTTAGGTCTGACCACCACTGGAAGTGTTCAATGCATAAAAAAACCTGTACAGAATGTGTAGAGAAAAATAATGGAAATGGTGCTCTTGGTGTAAATGAGGAATGAATGGAAATGTCTGACCATGTTTTGAAGAAACCTAGAGATTGGCAACTCATCACAATCCTAGCACAGCGAAGTGCAGCTTCTCAGGACAGCCAGGACAGAGACAAAGGACAGTGAGTAAATCCTGACAACTCATAGAGGTAGGGTGGGGATGATAATTGCCATCAGGCCCAAAAGGGTATAAAAAGGCACGTACAGAAACAGCACAGAGTTCCCAAATCAGGAGACAAGATGAGGACTCAATAAATGATGTCCTGTCATTCACTGGGAACTGTAGGCAAAACCACCTGAATTCAGGCATCTTGGATGCTGGACAGGCTGCCTGGGTATATACAACCTGGTGCTTGTCTGTGAGAGTGTGAGAGAGCACGAGTGAAATCAGTATTGGTTTAAAGTAAATCACCTTACAGTCCCATTTTCAGGGAGCAGCAAGAGAGAGGCAGTTCCATGAGGGAAGATGAGCCAGGAGATGAGGGTGACCATGCACAGGCAGTAACAGACCGAAGTACCCATGCTATGGACAGTGCAATATATATATTTGTCTCAAGTTTGCGTATCTAAATAAGAATTATAAGATTTGATGCAGATGACAGCTTGGCTATCAAAGATCCTACCTGTTACGTGAGATATTCTGTAGCACCTAAGAGACAAACATCTGCATGTCTTGTCTTGAAATTTTGAGTATGAATGCCATTCAATGGACATGTGTGATAAATCCAGAAGATCTACTCATTGTAAGCAAGACATCTTCTCTGGACACCTCATATTTGCTTGGAAAAAGTGTAAAATCATTGAGTTTAGATACCCAAAAGGATCCCCAGAATGTTTAACAAGCTAAACCTTGAACAAAGACCAGCAGTTCTAAGATGAAAACTTATTGTTAAAAATGCCAACAAAACCCCCAATATTCAATAAAATAAATAAGGTGGACATTAAAGAGCATGCTATTATTACCGAAAAAGTAGAAGCAAAATATATCCCTTTTTTGTTCAATTGTTTTCTATTTCAGAAGTTGTATTCACAGTTTAACACATGTAGGAAATAAATTCAACAACATACAGGGAAATGGGCAGAATTAAGAGAAAAAATCTTAGTTGGAACTATAATAAAAAGGAATTGGCAAGGAACTGGAGGCTTTAAAAATGAGTCAAGAGGAAATCACATATTGAAGCATGTGAATGTATGCTTAAAAACATCAACAGTCTGAGTGTGGGCAGTGAGTATGCCTATTGTAAATATGCATGGATAAACAATATGTAAAGCAAAATAGGTTAAATCAGCACAAGCTATTTTAGCAAACAGAACTATCAGATACTGTAAAAGGCTTCAGTATAGGAACAACTAATTAAAAATCCTATCCAGAAAGATGGGGGAGGAAAAGAGAAAAAAAAAAAAAGTATTATTGGAAAGAAATACTAGTAACAATATGCAAGATTTTATCAAATATTAAAGCAGCATTTGACACATAGGAGCTGTTAATATTAAAGCATAGTACTGAAATTACTTACATTTTTCCTTCTGATTTATTTTAGGAAAAGAATTTTTTTTCTTCTTTTTCCTTTCCTTTCCCTAGAATTCATTTACAAATCAGATATCACATGTGTCATTCTCTTGCCCAAATTATTTGTATGGTTCTTATATAAAATTAGTGATTTGGGTTAGAGCCATAACTAGAATTATTCCTTGCCTAAGGTTTCAATGAGGTGGCAAGATAATTTATTCTGAACGTGAGCTCTGTAGGATTCATTTCAATTTGTAACTCATTCTAAGTGAACCAATCTAAATTAAAATCTCCTCAAATCAATACCTCATTTTTATCAAAGAGTTTTCTGACTAAATCATACAAATCATTCAACTGTTCCTGTATCTGGCAAAGCTAAAATGGCTTTGTGCTGAAGATGGGCTTTTTTTCTACCAAAGGACTTAAACACAAATGCCACAGAAGGTAATTGACATTACAGCAAAACTCTCCCCAAACTGTACCCCTTTCAGAACGTTAGCTCTTTGTATGCTCATCAGCCAGCATACTATTACCATTTGTCTTTGCATCATTACAGGATTATCCAAGTAAAATAGTAGTAAAATACTAATAAGGTGCAGGAATGTATACCTGACATGGAAAAGGATTAATTTATTACCCTTTCACATTTCCATTTTAGTTATCCAAATGAATAGCCAGTTTGTGTTGCTTGTAACCAACATTTTTGTATTCATTTTGTGACTGATTCGAATGCTTTTGTTGTTGTGGGGCTGGAGTGAAAGAGTTTTCTGAAAAGATTTTTTTCTAATGTTGCATCTTTATGTGAAGGTAATGACAGTTAGAAAGGAAGGGATGGGGAGTTTGTTCTCCTGACAAAGGCCATAAAAAACTTTTAGAAGACTTACTCAGTTGTGTTTTGTTCTTTTCATTATTCTTTTATGTTCTGCTTGTATTACATATTCTACAGTCAATTCGTAAAATACAATAAAAAAGTTCTGTTTCATACACACATGAATTGGCATGCCTGCATAAAATAGGTGCTGCAAATATTTTATGTCTAGAATCCCAAATATGCCTGCATATTTTTTCTGCTTTTTTCCTTTTTATTTCTTGGTCTTCTCAGTTATGCTTATGATTTTTCAAGTGCAAGAGATATGAAAAAATATTTCAAAATGCCCTCATTCAGCAAAGCGGTTCATCATGTACCTGCCTTTCATCATATGAATGGCTCCCTTGAAGTAATTTGGACTTATGTGCTAAAATACCTTGCTGCTTTCAGTCTCGGTGCTATGGAGAACTGAATACTCTGTGCACCAACAGCACTCTTCAGCAGATGCTTAATCTAAGGAAAGGTTAGTTCTACTTTGATCCCAAAAAAACAAGCAAATACTTGGAGAGCTGGGAGGAACCAGTGACTGATGCTACAGCTACATTACTGCAAGGAAGCTTTCTTCCCATGTCTGGGCATGCCTTAGTGAGGGCTTGATGCCCTGGGGAAAAGCCAGTCACATCCTTCCTCCCATCTCATACACACCAGGAGGTGTTTTCTGACTGATTATAGGACAAGAAACGCAGCACACATCAGAAGGAAAACCTGGCCACAGCACTGACTGCTAATCACAGTGCTGTCTGACAGTTTGAAGGTGTTTGTTAGAACCACAAAGAGTTCATAAGACATGATGTGAGAAGCATGAGATTACAGAGGGATGCACACAGTTTGGCTGTAAAATGCACGAGCTATTTAGCACCTAACAGGGGCTCACAACGTACAAGAATATTCAAGGCCTCATTTTCTAAAATGCCTGTGCATAGCCCTGGGTCAGGAGTCCTTGCAGAATCACTGCCATGTGGTTGTGCTTGTGCCTTCGATCTGAGAAAACAGTGCACTCTAAATAGATGTGTGACTGTATGGTCACATTTCAAAATAAATCACTTCAAAATAAATCATCTAAAGATTTAAGAATGTACCATTCATGTCCATGAAAGTGTCTTCACTCAGAAAAACTATTGTGCTATTTAGCCCTTAAAGTACCATGTACAAAGGTCACTCTTTTAGATTGATTGACTGAGTTTTGAGTTCTTCCCTTTAGGTAGAGGAATGGACTGTATAAAGTTAATCTATGCCATGGTGTTGGAGTGTATATGTCTTTAACTATATTTTGTGGTTCACTGGTTCTTTTTCTTTTTCAAGAGCACTTGGGTATGCTATGAAAGAGACACTATTCACAGCTTTGTGGAGCTTGTTTTGAAAGAAAACATCAATCTCTTTAACTGACAGATTTTACAAGAACAAATCTGGATCTTCCAAGACCTTCTTCCAGCTTTACAACTGTTCTTCCATACTGCCAATCTCCTCTACCTCCTTTAGGGGAGAAAGTCTACTGGATTCCAAAACAGAAGCATTTCTACCAGGTTTCTAAAATGCTGTTCCCCTATGTAACTGCTGGTGCCCCTAACAACTCTTAAAAATGTGACAAGTGACAACACTTAGCTGCCAGTCAAGCTATATTTAAAATTTGAGAGGACAAGATTTGAGATATGTAGGATAAACAACCTGTGTTGGTCCATGGGTATAGATCAGAAGCAAGACCTGGTAGGTCTATTCCACCTCTAACTGCTGTTATGCTATAACAAGGGGTTAAAATAAAGTGAAATTAGCAGGTCTCTGACACAGCCCCTTTTTGACATGTACTAGAATGAGCCACACTCTGGACTCAACTCTGCTTGTCTCTGCCTTGGCATTAGACTGGAGAGATCAAAATTATTTCAGACATAGCACCTTTAATATAGGAATAGTGAATAAGCTTATATGAAAACAGCACATAGTTCTTCTGACAGTTATGCCTGTTCTCTGAGCCTCTGCTTGAAATTCCTAACACTGAAATTCCTAATTCCTAAATGTTGCAGTAAAAACACACAAAAAGAAAAATAACATCCCAAAAGTTATAGTGAGGTAAGGAAAGGTGAAGGGATATTACACTGTTTGCTCTGCATCAGTCTTTCATTAAAAAGATATTTGCCTTGCTGGGAGTAAAGAAAAGGTAGGGGGGAAGGTCAGACTTTCAGAAGATAAATTTACTTGAAATTGGCTCTGCTGAAGAATAGGGAATATAGCATATCACACACACTGTCACCAGGATCAGAATTCATAGTCATATAGGTATCTATTTTATACTATAAGACAAAAATGCTTGTTTGGGCAGACATCACATTCAGGCTGTTACGGAGAATTTACTCTTCTGAGAAAGAAGCCTGACCTAGATTTCTTTCCACATAAATAAAGCTGCATAAAATAGAATTCAACCTGTTGAAAAACGTAGCAAAAGTGTAAGCTTTCATAACACATAAACCTTTGTCTGCACTATTACAACTAAATCCTCTGAATAGCAGATGACGACATGGACTGTAATTTCTTTCTATGCTTCCATGACACACATATTTACTTTCTTTGATAAGTCCTTCTTAAAAAATCTTGGATGATCTGATATGAAAAATTATTGTATACTAAAGCAATGCCTTAAGGAGAGTTGTTCACCTGCATGGGGAATCTGCAAACAGGCTAGGAAGGATCTTGATTAAGTTCCAGAAAGCAGCTCTCAAAGGAATGACACTGTAGGCTGCTGGAAAGGCAAAGTTTAAAAGTGTTTCTGGTCCTGTTTATTTGAATGAAGTGCAGCTTTCCTCTTTGGGAATAAAAAAGTTTGAAGATCTCTCTATCTCTGTGGAAACCACCTTCACTCTCCTTCCCAAATGCAGTATCAAAAGCTGTCACACAGTGGGAAGAAAAGTGCTTTACAAAGTAAGAAATAATTTCTGCCTCATCTGGCCTGAGGTAAAAAGAAATGTCAATATACATGTAACTGCTGGCTGAACCTTGAAAGGCTAGGAGCTCTGGTTTGGCAGCAGAATTACTCTAGTTCAAAGAAGCAAATATGTTGTGGCCTTATTGCTTTAGGCAGACCCATTTATCAATGTTAGTGATAGGATCACACAGAGAAACTGGGCAGACGTTCAAGAATCCGAGAGGCATTAACCATATCGCCTTGTGTGAAACAGTGGCTTCTGAGGAGCAGTAGATAGGGAACAGTCATCCTCCCCTAAATCTTCTGAGACCTTCTTCATTCCTTATTGACCACTAAATATGCCTCTTTGCCTGCTCTGTTCATGAATTCATTAATTACTCTTTAATTAAAGAACATTCATGTTCATTAATTACTCTTTTTGAATCATCAAAGAGAACAATAGGTGTTACTGTTGGAGCTTAGGTTTTATTCTACTGATGTTAAAGTTCTGAAACAAAACACTTGACATTTCTGCTTGGTCTGGGAATAAAACCAGAGAGCAAACCAAAACCTGTGATCTAAGTCAACCCTGGATACGAGATTTCATCTACATTGAGAATGGAGTAAGGTCGTCATCATACCCATGTGGGGTTGGGAGTGAAGCTAAACCTTGAACTTGGATTTTGGATGCTGAAGTTCAAGACTCTTCCCATAAGAGGTTTGAGTCCTCTTCTTAAACATAAAAATTACTAAGAGTGTAAATGTTAAGAAATTTCAGGCAAGTCTAAAACTGGAAATACCCTTTGAATATTTGAAAATTACATGTCCTGCAACAGGGTGGTGCCAGAAACTCAAGCCACTTGCCAGATGCTCCATTCCTGCTAGGCACCTCAGACCCTGCCCGGAGCTCATAATTGTGCCACATCTGCTCTTTTGCCAACGGTGACCTAGCCAGGCCAGCAAATTTGTCCTATGTAGGACAAAGCCTCACTGACAGTTTGGATGTGTGGTTTGTGGTTGGGCTTCTTTCTAGTCAAAATATGTAAACTCAGCTTCAGTGAATTTCAGTCCCAGATTAAGAATCAACAAACAGCCTGAAATGTTGTTTTACATCAAATTCTAAATCAGAGTTTAAATTTTTCTATCACTGCTCTAGCTGTTTCAGCATTGTTGATGTTTATTAAGAAGTTATTTTTATAAGGTTGTAGGCAAGGCATGTATTTTAACTGGATGAATCATGTTGGTAGTCTGAAGTTTTATACTCTCTTCCTTCACACATCATTCAGTACACATCACAAATCAATATCCCGAGTAATTGCAGCCAGACTTGATTTCTTACACAAAGTGTCATGAGTAAAGAACAGCGTTGCCATTTATTTGATGATCACTCACTGATTGCTTTGTTATTGACAATTTACCCTACAGATTATTCAGGACTGTAGCAAATGATACTGACATCCACTTCTGTATTTATGTAAGTGAAATTGCTCGGGGACCGAGATGAAGATTTTCAATGGCTGAAATGCTTTAGGAATTTAAAATGAAGATAGAGAAGGTATAAAAATACATTGTTTGTCCTTGAGATACAGACAAGATGTGCAAGTGACTGACTCAACACATGTCTTTCCTGTCTCTCACCTTCCTAAAGTAAGATTTAAGTGGGATTGACATGAATATAAATCTGGCTCTGGTTCTCAGCTCCTACAGGATTTAAAAGGATGTGTGTGGAGAATGAACACTGATATTCAGGTGATCTTGTCTATGATTCCATATAGATGGCCCTATTTTCACCCAAGAGGTTGTAGATGTCGGATTATTCTCCTCAGACAAAGATGGGAATGGAGCCAACATCTCTAGACCAAGTGACCTGAGCAAAGGCTTTCCAATGAATTGAAAGAATTACTGTTCTTCCTCCTGTCATGTTATTTATGAATAGCTGATATCCCAGTATTATCTGAGAAGGATACCCCAAGGCATTAGAGTACCTTCTCAGGTGGTTTATCCATGAACTAAGCCCCTCATCACATTGCACTGCTAGCTCCAAGTGTAGAATTGCCTTGAGGAAACTTTGATATCCCTAAGAGAATTTAACAATGACATATCAGTACCCTTATGGTATGTGGTTTCAGAGTGGAGGGTCTGAAGGTTTTGGCACTTTCAGTGGCAGTCGGGCAGGAATTTGGAGTCTAGCTGTTTTGCAGTTGAAACGTCTGTTGAAATTTCTTTATAACAATTATTCCACACTAACAGTTTCTCCCCTTTTATGGGAAGGACTCAGGAAATGGCTGTACCCATAATTCTCCACCTTTTATTATTTCCCAGGTTGCCATGCAAACTAATGATGAAAAAGCAGCTACAATTTATGGTATGCCAAAGGCCCATCTGTGGGAAGCTAATTGTTTTTCCTCAGCCACTTCCATATTTATTTTCTTTTTCATCATCCCTGTAACTGCATTTGAACCAGAGGCCATGGCAATCATGGCAACCACCCACACTGACAGCACATGCTTTTATTTTTCTTGGCAACAATTATTTATCCAGCTTGTCAAGTTGGTGATGACATTGAAAGAGCATCTGTTTCACAGTGTCTACATCACTCAATGTAGAAAGACACAGTTCCGTGGCCCATTTTATTGATTCTTGTGATGTTTCCCTCTGTTTAAGTTTTCTGTTCTTGGCATCTTTTCTTTTTCTTGGCCTTGGCTTGTTAACTGTATCCTTGTTCATTTTATTAGTTTTTTTGCTGCTGCTAAGTAACAATTTCATTCTCACAGTGAGCTCTTTATGAAGACCAGTCTCCAAATCTTTCCATTGTTCCCTGTGCTGCCTTGGACCTCTGCAATCCACACACACTCCCTGGAGCAACACTTTACTTGATCCACAATAAACCTAGGATGAAACTCAGAATCACTTGAAAAACAGTACGAGAATACTATGCAATAGGTAAAATAGTCACAAAAGGAGAGAGCAAGCCAGGCCTGCTTGTCACCTTGTGTTGCTCTGCTGAAAGGTGTGACCCTCAGCAACATCACAGTAATAACCATTTCATGTTCCAGATGTCCCCAGGAGAATGAAATTATGGTTTAGACACCAAAGTCCTTGTCTCCCAGAGGTTGTTCAGTTCAGATAGTGCTGCATAACTTCAAGCTCACCTCACTTTTAAACCCTTTGGGGTCCACATTTTTAATCCTCTTTCTATCTTACCTGAAGGACAATTTCAGAGAAGTGTAAGCAGCTGGGGTCTACAGTGGGCCACATTGGTGGTGGCTTGTCTTTGCTCTGCTTTTTCACAATGAGTTTACCTTCTTGTAGGAGAGACACTGATTCAATTCCTTCCCCAACGAAAGTGGGAAGAGAAATCTTTTGTTTTGCAGAAAAGTACCTCAGTGCTGCCATTGCAGAAGGGCATTGTTCCTTCCTCTGGTGAAGCTGTTTCCATCTGGACTAACTATCTTTATGCAGAAAATACGAGTGAATGAGTCACTCAAGGTACTCACTGTGAAGGTGGTGAGGAAGGATTCCAGGACTTGGTATGTAATATAAGAAAACAGAAAGCTGACTGTAATGCATTTGCTAAAGCATTTAACTGAAAAAATAATTATCAATTTACTGGATTTTACACATTTAATCCAATAACACCTTCTGGACTAGAAGTCTTGCATTTCAGACATCTCCAGCACCTTTTGGAGTACTTGCAATGCTTGCAGTTCCTGGATTTGGAATACTTACTCATGCTGTCCTAATGCAACTT
>NW_010340761.1:0-3507 GCF_000700745.2 Antrostomus carolinensis | reverse complement strand
CTGGATCCATTGCATGACTGGACAGTCACAGAAGGTTAACAAGTCTGCTGATACTAGCACACAGAGTTGTTTGCCTGTATACGTACATAAAGACACTATAGATGAAATTCTGGTTTTAAATGCAGTCACCCTGGATATGTAGATGTCAAGCACGACTAGAATACATTGGTACTACCTCTACTTCTTTAATTGTGAACTTCTTGTTTAATTGCCCTATTGTACACTTTTCCCTCTTACATTTGCCTACTGTGAATTTGTCTTTCAAAACATAATTTGAAACACTTGCTCTGGTGTTCTATAACTAATCCTTTTCCCTCCCAATGGGACAATATGCCTTAGATTGTCTTAAGATAAATGTGTCTTTATTTGGAGAATTGCTATAAAATGGATATTTTTTTTTAGAGAAATTAATGAATGGATGACTGAGGATTATAAATAAATACAAGAATTCTTAGCGAGCTGCATCATTCTTAGGGAGCTGTATTGTAAAACTACTTGACCTCAGTACAGTTTTATGTCAATCCCTTGCAAGATTCAGTGCTGCATTCAGTATGTGCCTAGAGCATTTGATATTCAAGCTTAATCTACCACATTGTAAATCACAGACATATGTGATTCTTGGCAAATTAATGAACTTCTTGCTTGTTTGAAAATACTTGAAGTGTCCTTGGACTTGCTAAAAAGAGACTAGCCCTACTAAATTTCAGTCAGAAGTGAGATATGCCACTTATTAGTCAATATAATTCAGTAGATTTCTGTGATTAAAACTTAACAGCCTCCTGAGCAAATTCCACCGTGACAAGTGACTCTATTCCAACCCCCTTAGGACACGTCTACGCAGGAAGGAGCAAACTGAACCATACTCCCTCTGCTAACACTCTGAAATGGCCAGATAGAATCTAGCATGGGTCCAAAAGCAGCATTAGTGTGGCACTGTGCCCAAGCCAGTAAGTCCTACTGACGAGACTAGGACCAGATACAGCAGTAGAATGGTGCTGAGCCAACACTTTCCCCTCATGTCACCACTCATAGTTGTCTTCTTTCACAGGGTATTTCCTCTTCACTCCCACATTTTGGTAATCATGGTGCCTCAGGCTGCACATGGCTCAAACACTTGATCAAGGAGGGTGGTCTAATTCCCTGGACTCTTGGGTTTATACTGTATCCAGACTACTCTCCAGCCATACCAGCAAGATCAAATTTCCTGCATGTTCACACTATCACATCACACACTGGCAACCATGTGTGGTCATTCTCTATAAAGCTACACGGCCCATGCAGGGTGCTCAGTCATCTCTCATGCTGGCATGACTGCACCATCACACAGTTGGTAGGTCCTCCACTCCATGGAAGAACCCCACACCAGGCTATCTCCACAGAAGTGCAATGTACACAGCCACTCTCCAAGACCAAACCTCCTGCCTGCCTAAAGTCCTAACCAAGGTCATCTGCCAACAGAGAGCAGAAACCAGGTAGAGAAGGCACTACGTTGCCTTTTTGGCACTATATAGCACAAAGATAACACTCAGAATTCATGAATACACATATTTCAAGTAGAGTCTGTCTTTAATAGGACAGAAAATATTTTCCTTCCAGAGCCCAACATCCGTGATGCCTCAGGCTTTCCATCTCTGTCGCTGCCAACAGCTTGACCTTTCATTCCTGCATGCCACAGCGCCAGCTAAAGAGAAAATAGCCAGGACCCACATGGAGCTGCCCCACTCCTGAGCCAGCACATTGTCTGGTTGAAGCCGCTTGCACCCCTGCTTAGTGCTGCCTTCCCCATTGCCACCCCTCCAGAGGCCAGCCTGCCTTCCCCAGCCTGGCATTCACGGGGCTTCCCCACAAAAGGATCTTTTCCTGAAAAGGACTTGTCAGTGAGGCACAACTTGCAGTGTGGGTATCCTGATGAGACGTCTGGCATTGTCTTCTCTGGGTGCCTGTGCAAGAGAACTCCTCCACTGGGGCTTCTCTACAGCCACAGGTACAGATATTCTCATAACAGTGTTCCCTGAAACATTACAGAACTGGACACATGAAGGCAAGCAAATCCCAGCCGTCTGAACCCTAACTCAGTTTGCCTCTCCCAGTGCGCAACTGCATATATCCTCCCTCACCGACCCCACCAAAAAACAGGGTCCTGTCTCTCCAGGACTTTGGGTACTTTTCTGGCCATGCAAGTGCTGTTTTTTGGGGACAGACTATGAGGTCTGTTGCTTGCCTATGTCCTGTGTGATTGACCTTACCGCTGACGTATTTAGGATCTTGCCAGGAATAAAGTGTGAGCTCTGGTTCTGGGCTGCCCACCCCTTCTCCTTTAAGGCTCTTAAAGGTGAGAGTATTCCCCTGGGGGGAACACTGTACCATGGTGCCATAAAGTTTAAGATGTTAAGTCAAGGTTTGGGATGAGGACTGCTGCAGGGGCTTCTGAGGTACATGTTATTACACAGGATGCCCCAAGCATCAAGCCTGGAGCTGCCCTCAGTGCCTGGTGTTTGAACAGGGTGGTTGGTTTTTAGGACTGACCTGAGAGAGGAATATAAATTGTGATTCTCACGACTTCTAAGAAAAGTATCAGTCTTGCTAATGCTAGCTTCAATAAATTTAGGTTGAGAGATTTGGACTACAAAGAACTTTTCCAAGAAATCTCTTCTAAGTGTTTGTAGCAAATTCATATAACTCTTTGAAAGACTTTTGTGGCCACAGATATTTTCATTTTCTTATTATGGCTGTGGAATTAATTAGATGACAGATATCCAAGGAGTTGTTTGAGGACAATACAGATCCTCAGGGATTCAGCAAGACCATTCTCCACTCCTTACGTGGTGAAACCACTAACTAGAAGGATGGAGGCTGGGAGGGAACCACAGGGGATCAAAAATGCATTTTTAAGCAGTTGACTTGATTGTTTTGTTAGGTGGCACAGACTTTTCCCTTTGAATATGAAGTATCAGGGCTTTTTGAGGCCAGAGAATGACCTGGCACCATGAACCCATTATCTTGAGGCAGATTTTAAATGCATTGGATTGACATGAAGGTGAATCATTATGGTAAAGAAGAGCTATGGATATACTTTACACAAAAACTGAGCAGACACACTCTGAACTCTATCACTTAAAGTTACAATGCTCCTTTACTGGATGGCAATGAGGGGATTAGCACTGCAAAAACCGCTGTAACTGCGTTGGAGTGGTATTCTGGGAAAGGACCTCAACAGTGTCAAGAAAACAGAGATGAAATGGAATGGATCTGAAAGTAGCAACTTGAAAGAGCCCCTGCAGCTAGTGTAGGAAATTGGATGGGAACAGTACATTATCTCTCAGGGCAGGATGGATATTCAAGCTGCCATAGACTTCAATGAACATGGGGCATGATACTCCCTGAAGTTGATTGAAGTCCTGTTGTTGATTTCAGTGGGACAAGATTGAGTCCTGGGGTCAGTTCTGTGCAGGGGAGGGTGAAGGGAAGGTGCTTATGGAAAGAAAAGAAAAGAAAAGAAAAGAAAAG
>NW_010340760.1:0-13936 GCF_000700745.2 Antrostomus carolinensis | reverse complement strand
GACAAGTCCATAGTGCAGTTCCTCACAGATTGTGAGGGGTTTCTTGCTAAAACTTGAAAGAACTGTTGGCATTGCATTACTTACTTTTTAGGTCCTTTACATATTTAGAAACATTTTACCATGCGGCTGACCTCATCTGGGCCTCTTTCCCAAACATCACTCTACTTACTAATTAGTTTTAATGCCAGAAGTCTAGTTTTTTGTTCTATTATGCTAGTCTGGTATAGCAAAGTTGTACCACAAGACAGATTTATCAAACCTTAAGTAGATCTCAGCAGATGCTTTTGCTGCCAGGTGTCAAATTTATTCCTGCCAGTGTGCAGCCAGTATTTTGTTAGAGGTTAAATTCATCCTCTCCTGAGTTATTAAAGAAGAATTAGAACACTGTTTCCCATACCTACAAAATAGTCTTCCAAAAGCTTCCTTTTTTCATTTCTTTCTTTCACTATTATTGTTTTGGTCAAACTGCTTCATAATCTACCTACTTTTTAAAGGCACCTATTAGTTACTATTTACTTTTAATACATTGCCTTAGTCACTTCTAGACCCTATAAAAATTTTTCAGACATTTTCAATGTTTGTGGCAGTTCAGTAGTTTTCTAGACACCACAGGGTACAGGGTTGCAAGGAAAGCTGTATATAAGCTTCTAATTCAAAGTTAACCACATGATCTGCAGAGGCTAATACGACCTTTCATAAGTGACAGCATTGTTGAGATAGCCTTTTATTGAAACTTCTTATCCTGCAGAATAAACTTGCGTTCACATTTTTTCTTCCTATACTAGATTTCAGCCTTTTTTTTTTTTTTTTTAATTAAAAAAAATGGTTAAGACAGCACTTTCCTTTGATGTTTTATTTATTGTGCCACACTTGCATTACTGGATACTATACTAAAGAAAAGAGAATACAGTCTGATGTACAGTACAAGTCTATTTACATTTTCTATTGGATATCAGGTTTGAAGTATTTGAGAAGTAAGTATTGTTAATTTGCATTGAGTGATGTAAATTAATTATCCCCAAAGTAGACTTTTTCAGTTTTCATCGGTTTTAAGAAAGCAAACAAAATGCTAAAATTTGGAAAAGGGAAATGGTTTTTGTAATAATAATTTTTAAAATATAAATATTGTTTGATTTAGTAATTTAACTATGCAAAAAAATGTGGTTTTCTATCTAGTATACACTGAAAACATGAAATAAACATCTTCTGGCCTAGAAAGCCAAGGAAATCAGGAGTGACGAGAAAAGGAAATGAAAAAAATGTATAAATGTTAATGACTTCTTGGAGGATCAGTTGACCATTGAATGGGTGGAGAAGGGAAAAGGGAATAGAAAAAGTGAAAAGAAAATACAGAATAAAGGATAATACAGAGAAAGGGTTAATGCAGAGTTTTCTAATGCAGTGTTTTTCCCAAACAAACAAAAATCCCAGAGACAAAAAAGACAGGAACTCAGAGAGAACATGGGCTAGAATCACAGAATCATAGAAGGGTTTGGGTTGGAAGGGACATTTAAAGGTCATCTAGTCCAACCCCCACCTGCAGTGAGCAGAGACATCTTCTAGATCAAGTTGCTCAGAGCCCTGTCAAACCTGACCTTGAATGTTTCTAGGGTTGAGGATTCTACCATCTCTCTGGGCAACCTGTTCCAGTGTTTCACCACCCTCTTTGTTAAAAAAAAAAAAAAGTATTCTTCATATATAGTATAAATCTATCCTCTTTTAGTTTAAAATCATTACCCCTTGTCCTGTTGCTACAGGTCCTACTAAAAAGTCTGTCGCCATCTTTCTTATAAACCAATTTTAAGTATTGAAAGGCTGCAACAAGGTCTTCCTGGAGCCTTCTTTTCTCCAGGCTGAACAAACCCCAGCTCTCTGTCTTTCTTCATAGGAGAGGTGTTCTATCCCTCTGATCATTTTTGTGGCCCTCTTCTGGACCCGCTCCAACAGATCCATGTCTTTCTAGTGCTGAGGACTCCAGAGCTAGATGTAGTACTCCAGGTGGGGTCTCACCAGAGCAGAGTAGAGGGATAGAATCAACTCCCTTGACCTGCTGATCACAAATAAATCAATGCATCTCAGCTGTAGCCAGTTCTTGAACTGAAAGGTTAAGAAATGATTCCTAGATTTTCCCAGACAATTTTTTGGCCATTTCTGCAAAATCCAAATTAATTATCTGCAATTAAACATCTGGACAGTTAAATGACTTCTGGAGGCAAATTAAATCTTTGCCTAGTCATTTTATTCTGCCACTAATTTTGATTGGCCTAGTCTTTCTGGCTTTATTGATAATATACTTTATTACAGTGGACGGCCTATCTAATAAGAAATGCAGAATTTTTTGTTTCAGTGCAAAACTCAGGAGATATCTGTGGATTAATTCTTTGCTACACCTTCACCTACAGTAAAAAGCATGGGACAGAACAACATGCAGAACAGGATGCACCTAGTAATAGGTTTGTTCTTTTTTCTCTTACTCTGGGCACATTGTAACAAGGACTTATATAAGAGTTATGTGTTGGGCTAAATTCTAGGGATCTATCTCCCATGGAAACCTGGAGAAGCTGTGCCCTTGTCGGAACGTCATTACACACTTGGGTGAGCAAAGCAGGGAGGAGGAGGAAGCAGGAAGAGAAGAAACAACTGCAAAGCTGTCTGTATGATTCCTGGAACATCTGCTTTGAAGCGGCGTAGTGCCTGCCAGTGCGCAGGTAGGATACTGGGTCCAGGCCTTAATTTAGGGATCTGGCCAGTATAAAAATATTAATCAGTGCACCAGTCTTCACCGAGCATTAGGCAAGGTGAGAGTCGTTATTAAAACACTAAATAGTTTGAGCGGTTTCTCTACTCTATTTTTATTGGCTCATATTCAGCCATTTTCACTAGAAGAAGAAGTTGACAGATACCGTATTCTGGATTTATATATTTATGTATACAAGTGGTTGCAAAGTTCAAGCAGACTCCACTCTTAGGTTTTAAGCTCTGTTGTGAAGGCCATTTAGTCATATGTGTGAAGCGTTATGTCTGAGCTAATTTTTTCCTGACAGGACCTGTGCATTTGTACAGAAAGGTGTGTTGTTGCAGTTTTATGACGTTAACCACAGTTCACTCACAACCAGTCTTCTTAAAGAATAGGTAGATGACCACGGATCATGATTAATTACCTGTTTTGATATGAGTTGTGTTGTATGCCTGTGGATTAAACTTTTTCAAAACTATCTATGTGTCTTAGGATCCAAAATTCCATGCACAAGTACCACTGAATACCTGTGAAATTTCTTTTTCTAAGGGCCAGATTTGTAAAGACATATAGCTGCTTAACTCCCAACCTTGTCTTTCTTTTGGTTCCAAAGTTACTCAAACACTGAAAATTTCATGCCTCTGGATGGAAATCAGAGCTTGAAGGCATGAAACAGTGCAAAGTAGTCCCTGTTAACTGACAATAGAACTGCAGTAAGCTACCATCTGAAAGGGAAAGATCACTAAATAAAGGTAAGAATCCAAAATTGTCTCTACTCCTATGATGTATCGTTCTTTAGATCAGCTGCAGCTCCCAATATATTGATAATAGTTTCAAGTGATTTAGATACATCTTCTCTGCTGCTGTCTGTAATATATTTTACTCTCCTTCTCTCCTGCTCTCTCCTATATTACAATCTGACACCTCAAAAATCTAAGGCATTCTCTTAAACCCTTCTCTATGCTGTTCGTGCAATATAGATTGGATACAACATGGTCTTCAGGTGTAATAGTACATTAAATTTTAAGTGTGCACTTGTTAGCCCTCTCCCCTCCTTCTTCATCTTATACATGTCTTAAAGATACTTTCTAGCTTCACCCACAAATGGTATCTTTTCCATTCAGTAGAAAATATGGCTGTTGTATTTACTTCTTTTTCTAAAAAAGTGCTATTCCTGACCAAATGCATTGAAATTTTGACTACCTGTTATGCATTTGAATAATTCCTCGTCATTCCCTTCTGCATAATGCTTTTTAAACTTTTTCTTGGGTTCCTCCCTAATTCTCTGTAACTTTGTATTGTACTTTTCTAAGGCTGTTCTTCCAACTTCTCAGTCTAGATACCAATGTCAGATTTGTTCTTACAGTATCCCTCATTTTCAGCAATCACATTTTTGCCTGTTTCCATGCCAGAGATCACACTGTGTTTTCATCCCGCAGTTCTTCCCTGAGGATCTACTGTGATGCCAAAAAAGAAATCAGCCAGCTAATAATGACAGCAGTTACAATTTTCTATAGGGTTTGTTTGTTGGTTGGGTTTTTTTAAGCTTTGTTTTTTAAATCTCATCCTTTTATCTTTTTTGGAGGTGGTCAGATCATTATGTTTTTTTCCTTCACATTTGTTACGTTTTACCTTTTGTCTGGAAAATGCTGCTTACAAAAGCTAGTATCAGTGAAAATGTACAATAGAAAGAGAGACTAGCATTCAGGCATTCTTTCAATGGCAGGTATAACTCATACAAATTTTCCTCAGACCTCTGACCTCTCCCATGTCTCTTCCATACTTAACTAGAAATCACTGGCAAATCCCTTAAAGCATTCTGAAACTCTCTTCTAAATATAAATGTTACTTTCTGATCAAAATGTCACCTTCTGACTATCAAGTGTCATTCAGTTTTGGATTGAATCACAAAAAATGAAAATTTCCTGAAACAAAATCGGAAAGGTAATTCTTAAAAGTCTAAATAACACTGATGAAAATACTTGTGCAGTGACTGTGAAGCTGCTGCCCTAAAAGAAATGCCAACTATATAATTGTTTTTCCTTCCAGCTGGCGGGGGAGCCACAAGGATATTGCCAGAACTAATTGCTGATTATTATAAACAAAGATACATTGTATATAAAAAAAACAAAAGCAATTGAACCTTTTGTTCTCTAGAAAATGTTTGTCATCATCAGGGTATACACGTGTTTATTTCTATATGATAATATAATTCAACTAATATAGAATATAATTGTTTTGAAAAAAGGGGAAAAATAATCTCAAGTCAGCTTTGTGGGTGGGTGGGGAAATATAAACCCTGAATTGAACTTAATTGTTATTACAGATGAATGATTTGGGACTCATTTGTATGTGATTTGTTTTCTTCTGTTAGCTATGGCTTACCCCTGCGTTATACATTTGAGCCCAGGTGTTATGACTTAATTTTCATGTTGCCCGTACACTCTGTATTTCCATTAAATAGATAGTTACCAAATACCCATATAACTAACAAGTTTTAGATATGAAACTAGCTTAGATTTAATATTCAACCTCTTTCCTGTTTTTCTTTTTTAGTCTTTTGGATAGTCTACCATGCAGCAGTGCTTTTATGAAAGTGCTTTACTCTCGCCTACAGCTTTAAGGGGTATAAAAAACCCTTCTTTTTCTCCACATTTTTTTTCTTTGCATGCACAAAAGTCCCTTTCTTACCTTTTCTCTAGGATTTTGAAATGGACAGTAAAGAATAATGTCAGAGAAAAATTATTTAAGTCCTGATTTTTTCACAGTCTTTCCTAATGTCATCGTATTTTTAAGACATAACATTTGGGCTTACTGGGCTACTTCAGTTTTAATAGAAATCAGGATTTGTATGGATGAGATCTTTAAGATTTACTTACAGAAGATCAATTAACTTGTTAAAGAGACTTTTGGATGCTGAAAGTTGAAGAGGGGCCAATTATACTGGAAAAGTTGGTTTCTAATATATTATGACCTAAATTAAATCTATTATGAAGATTGAAATACTCTTCTATACACCTTGAATTTTGTGTGCAGAAGACACTGCTGCTCATTTTAGACATTTCAGAACTCATAAGGACTCAAGCACATTCAGAGGATAATTTCTATGATTTTAATATAAATTTATGACTTATATTGGTCTAAGTCATTGGAATCTACACCAATAAAAGTAAGAGTGTACTTACCAAGAGCATACAAGCACACACACAAAAGCTTTTATTTGCATGTCATAGTTCCTGTAACAACTTCCCAGAGTTATACAGTTCATCTGCAACTGAATTTCACTTTGTGCATAAGTACGATAGACACACTGAAGAGAACTGGAACAAATTGGCACTTCATTCCACAGTGGGAATAAAATATTTTTCCTGATCGCAGCTTTTCCCAAGATCTAAGCAAATTAGGGAAATAAAGGCCATTAAGTAAAATTAGATTTTATGCTATTTAACAGGTGTTTTGGTCTATTTTACCCTGAGGGTAGATCACAATGCAGTCCAAAAAGTTAATTGTTTGTAATTGTACAGTTTGCACATTTATTTCCAGCAGTTTATCCTATAGTATAGTTCTATTAAACTTCTGCCATCTATCTTTGGAACTGTTCTTTCTTTAATGCATCCAAGAATTATAAACGTTATATTGAGAGTATTTGCATCTGACATTGTCTGAAACACTGGATAAACCATCTGAGAAACAGAACAAGAATCAGGAGCTAATGTAACAAATTCATATTCCTTAGGGGAACACTGAAAGAAGAAAAAGAGTATTCCCTGCTCATTTCCAATACAATTTTTTCCTGAAAGATTGAGAATCATAAACAGAATAAATTGTTTCATGCTGCAAAATGCAATCCCTGAAGACCTGGCTCAAGAGAAACAGAAGACAGACCTGTTAGTGTAGAGGTATATGTTCAGCCCC
The DNA here is from genome assembly GCF_000700745.2 of Antrostomus carolinensis. Taxonomy (NCBI): domain Eukaryota; kingdom Metazoa; phylum Chordata; class Aves; order Caprimulgiformes; family Caprimulgidae; genus Antrostomus; species Antrostomus carolinensis. The sequence goes on along the minus strand of NW_010340760.1, from coordinate 7,284 downwards.
CAAACATATGCAGGTATTTTTACAGTGCAATAGTCTGATATGAAAAATACCACAAAAAACCCCCAAACTCTTCACCCTAAATTAAGCTTCTCTTTATCTATCCCATTTAAACAGTTAATCAGTTAACTATTGTATAAATAACCATGCCATAATTTTGCTGGATTTCTGTTTCTCATATAGTAGTGGTAAGCAAAGCTGTCCAGAAATTGAAATAATCAATAACCTGATGCCCCAAGATCTAAACATTTATGATGTTTCTTTCTATTCAGCCTTGAGAATGAGTTCTTATTTATTATCTCCTGGCAAAAGCCCTGAAGGGATTTCTTGCCCTCTCCTGGCCCATCTTTTTACAAAAATATTGATTCAGAATTGCCTGATTGCCTCCATCAATGTCTCCCCAAGGTAAAGTTTCCAAAATTTTTGAAGGAAAACACTAGCATTTAAAAGGGCAGTTCTGTACTGTCCTTTTGGAGTGCATGGGAGCCTTTCTGGGTTTAGGTACTTTCTGAGTAATTTTGTAAATCTTCATATTCTGAACATTTATACTTGGGAGAACATAAAAGCAAAATTTCACAAAAAGTAGGAGGTGACATTGCTAGCTCTCACAAATACAATGCAAGAATAATGTGGAAAAAAAAAACAAAACAAAAAAACATTTAGTCTATGGTAAAAGTTTGACTTACTCCCCATTCAAATATCGTACCTTTTTTTTTTTTTTGACTGTTTAAGATAGGTTTGCACAATAAATATGCCCTGAGCTACTGTGATAGTTTCACTGGGCTAGCCCTTGGCTAGCAGCCAACACAGCCATTCACCCACTTCCCCCCCACCTCTGGGGAATAGAACTGGGGGGCAAGGATAAGGAGACTTATAGGTTGATATAAGAACAGTTTAATTAATAACAGAGAGAAAACTTAAAATAATACAATCCTGAACCGAAACTGCAATCCCGGAAGAGCAAGAGCCCAAGAAACCCATCTCTGTTTCAGCTAAAAACCAGGACAACTATACACACAAGAAGGTAAAGTGGATGTTGGTGTATGAAGTACTGAAAATTAATTTCCTTTAAAATCTGTAATAAAACCTTTTTCTGTTTAGACTATTATTTCATTTTTTTTCACCGAATTGATCTGTTCTAGGAAAATAGGTTTTATGAGCTAATTGTCAGTTTCATTTTAGTAAGTTACTTTGCAAACTATCTCATAATAAATACTCTAATATTATTTCTAGGTACTATTATTGTTGAGGGGAATAGTTTTCCAGTCTTTACTTAACTAAAATTAATTTATCTATTAAAATAATTATCTATTAATAAATAGATCTTTGCAGGTTTGCAGCAACTTTCAATCTTAATAGAGTTACTCCAGCTGGACAGTGCAGCCTTCCCTTCTGTTAATTACTTTTCATGTCTAATGTCAGTATGTAGTTGTCTTAGTTTTTAGCTGGGAAAAAACTAGCTTTCTTTTTAGCAGCTAGGATAGTGTTGTGTTTGGTTTCAGCATGGGATTTGTTATGAGAAGAAAGCTGATAGCATACAAATGTTTCCAATTGCCATTAGAAGTTGAAGGACTCTGTGTTTTACTAGTCTACAGATGCAAGATCTTAGGGAGCAAGGAATATTAAAATTAGTAATCTAGATTGGCATTTGGATATGCCAATGGGATATTCCATATCATATGACATCATATTCAGTATATTAATGAGGGTCTCTGTCTGCGTCTCTCTGGCTCTCTCTTGGGCTCTTGCTTTTCTGGGATTGTGGTTTTAGTTTTCAGGATTGTCGCTCCTCTGGGATCGCTATCCGAGAATGGGCCAGGCTTGGCCAGTAGGTGGTGAGCAGTTGCACTGGGTATCACTCATTCGCATGTTTTATTATTACTATTATTATCTTCATTATTATTTTAATAAATTTTTTACCTTTTTATTTTAAGTTTTGTTTTATTACTTTTTTTTTTTTCCCATCTCAACCTACAAGTCTCCTTACCCTTAGCTCTCCAGTTCTCTCCCCTGTTACCTGTGGGGTGGAAGAGTGAGCAAGCGGCTGTGTTGGCTGCTAGCCAAGTGAAATCACCATAGTTGTGCAAAATGAGTTAAAGGCATAATATAGTGTGAAATGGATTTATGCTAATATGGGCATGAACTCTTATTCTAAATTATAATATCATTTCCATTTTGTATGAAATTTCGAGTATATGTTGCAGTTCTCTCTGAAGTCCTAAGATCTTTGACCTCAACCTCACAATGCGAGCATGGTTTGTAATCCCCAGAAATGTCCTGTCCATCATTAATATGGCCTCACTGATAATGACACAGCACTTGATCTCAGAGGCTGTACTTATGCTATAAAATCAAGAAAAAGTTCCCTGTCTTTTGTGGAACAGATGGGGCAATTGTATGTCTCTCGTTTTAGTAAACTTCTTTGAACTGATATTATTGATATTAACTAAGATGAAATTGTACGAGAAGTATATCAGATGTGACAACTTTTTATTACTGGCAGGCAAGTTGTGACCAACAGAATTTCTTTGTGATATTCAATAGCATGCAATTCAAGGTTAGTGGTTATGAATGCTTCAGGAGTTAAATATATTGGTATCTACTAATATTATTTTTTCTTTTGTCTGTCCCCAGTTTTCATTGAGTTTTTTAAACACTGCCAATTTACAATAAGAATATGGGACTAAATATAAAATCTCAGTAACAGTGATGTATTTTTTTTTTCCAATGAAAAAAATATGCATTTGCATTGAGACAATGAAGTACTCTTTAAGAATGAAAACAATATGTATTCTATACATGCATGCAGCAGAAATAAATACAGTAGATAGAAGGTCAGATCATGGAACTTTAGCCTGATCTATGATGGTATTTACATTTTACGTATCTCAGTTTGTACTGAATGGGACCAATTAAGAAAATTTAACTGTAACTTTATTCTCTTCTGTTCCCTAGTTCTAATTTTGAAGTAATAATTGTAACTCAAATAGGAAAACAGACTCTGTTTTACTCTGTTCCTGAAAATGAGAAACCTTTTAATGTGGTACTAGCTTTATTTCCACAAGTCTAGCATTTGAGACTGGAGAAAGTAGATATTCAGAGCTGAAAGAAAGCATCAAATTTTACTGGATGACATTTAAAGTAAGGTAGGTAATGTCTGGCCTTCTCAAAACACTCACTGATCAAGTGTGTTTGATTTACTGACTAGTATGACTAGAGAATCTGATGATGGTTGTTTCTGTCCTTTAAAAAATTGTTCTGAAAATTTCAGTAACAGTAAATATAATCTCTTTGAGTATCACACTGTGTTTTTCATTTCAGGCAGGCGTTTATAGACTCTAACTGATCATTGTCTTGTGACTTGTGTAATTGCTTTTGCTTGGACAAATGAATTATGAAATACTACCATTTTCATTTGGCAATTTTTGCACAGCTATACATGACAACATAACATAAAAAAGGCATTGAAATGTCAAGCTTCCTTATGAAGCAAAAGAATAGCCTCTGAGTGAACTGTCTATAGTAGAAACAATTCTTAGGGGTCCTTTAAGGAAATTGCTTTTTAAATGCAGATATACATTTTCCAGGTCTGACACATTTCCCCCTGTGCTCTTAAAATCTGTGTGACCTCAAAATCTTAATCTACTAATACACCATGTAACATTTTAAGGGGTTTTTTTGTTTGTTTTTTTTGTTTGTTTTGGTTGGTTTTTTTTTTTTTTGTTTTTGTTTTTTTAAGAAATGAAAACATTTCCTTAATCAGGTATTGGAATATTGGCAGTAGTTTAGAATCTACTTTATGTCAGCTGCTGAATGAACATGGATTTATAGCTATTTAGCAGATTGGTTAGTTCAAATTTATGGGTCACCATACTTTATTTAAAATATTAATTCCTGCTAGAAACATTATTTTGAGCTCAGCACAAACATTAAATATAGCAACAAAAATATAGCAGACAGTCAAGTGTGTACATCAGTATTGCAACCATGTGTCAAGTCGACCATACCAGTGGTAATAATTACCAGATCTATTGTTTATTCCACTGCATTCTAGGAGAATCTTTTCAGTTGCAATTTTTTTTCTGGACAAGGGACAGCTTTCAAAGAAAGAGAATAGCACAGTGGCACTGCAGTGCATCTCTGAAGCCTGTAAGAATGCAGAAGGCATGTAAATTCAATTTGCTTGTAAACAGATTAAACACTGTTGTATTTGGTTCAGGTCACAGTATTTATCGCTTTTTCAAGAACCCTGTTGTTGAGCTGGATTCATCAAATGAGACATATGCACGTCACAGCTGGGACTGACTGACTGAGCACAGATGTGTATCTACAAAATTGTTTGTGACAGTGACTGTAGTTAATTGTGATGGGTGACAGGTACGTTGGAGGCCAGTCAACTCAGTGAACTGTTGATGAGTGTGGTATGAGACACGGTATATATTAACAGCAAGTGGGAAATTTATGTCATCCATGACTGAAAATCCAAATCAAGTGCAGACAAGTAAAGCAGACTGGAGTTTTTCCTTGCCTCTACTTTCTCACTGTCCTTAATATTAGAACAAAGTCTTTTGTATCATTTTGTTCAAGTGTAGGTTTGCAAATTTTCTTTGTCAGTGGAGATGACAAGTGATTAACAAATTGCCACAGTTTATTTTTGGATGAAAAGAAGTGAGACAATTTTGTTTTGACATTTGCTGAAAGTAGTTGTAATCTGCTTTTAATGGAAAATTTTATTTATGATAAAAGTAGAATATTCCAATTTGGAAAAAAGTTATACCTTTTGCACTTTATTACTATTATTATCATTGTTATTGTTGTTATGAGTTTTTAGGAAAAAATGGTTTGGTTCAACCCACACAATTTCTTCCCGGAGTTTCATTTGACCACTCAATCAATACAAGAAGAATGGAAAAAACGCCTATTTACACAGTTTTATTTACGCTTTACCTGTGTCTTTTTTCTTAGACTAATCCTTTGTGCCTTCTTTTCTGCTCCTTGCTACCAGTTCCACCTTATTAAAGTACTGAAACATCAAATGAACTCTCTCTTTCCTGTTGTGAAGTAAAAACGGTGCATCAATCACATTTCATTTTTCTAAAACTGAAGTTGGAGACCTTGAAATAGAATAGTAGTCACAGATGATTCAGTGAGAACCAGACGTGATAGGTCTGGAGAAGCTCTGAAAGAAGCCCTGTTAACCATTATTATCAGCAACAGAAGCTCACATTAACAGTGCTTAGGACTTAGACACTGAGTGAAGCAGAACTGTCAGTCCCATTTTGGGGGACAGAAATGTTTTGACTCGGGGTTCTCTTCTTTTGATATAGCCCTGAGCAGTGCAGAAGTCCATTTGAGGTTTCCAAACTAATACCTCTAGAGACCCCATAACATGTTCCCTACTAGCTTGACATAGCACTGAGATTTTTGCCTTATTCTAACACTATCAGATGATACTCCACTAATACAAAGTAATGTTAATCACGGAGTTTTAGAAAATAATATTTCTAAAAGCTAAACAGAAATTTTTCTATCAGGACCGTGCCAGGTACACTGTAAGAAGACGGAAATGGTGAAGTCAAATATAGCTTTCGCCATCTGCATTTTGACATGATTTAGTTCCAGAAACAGGAATTGAGCTGAAAGTCCAACTAACATCTAAATCATATGTGCCAGAATGACATTTTCTTTAGGCTACAAGTTTAGAATAAACTATAATTAAATACTCTTACACAGCCCTGTAGACTTGTGTCTATGTTGGTGTTCAGGTGAGAAGTTTATTCCCTGTAAAACAAGACTCAAAATGAAACAGCACAGATGTTTTGCAGAATTATACGATATGTTCGCTGTCAGTGACTGGAAACGCATGACCAAACTGCTCTCTTTTAGTCTGATGGATTAGTTGAGGGAAAAGGAGGTTTTTGTTGCTACTATCTGACATAATGACTTTGTGGCACAGCTCTCCACATTTCTTTATCCTTCTGTTTGGGCAGAGCTGTGCTTCCCTATCAGTCTGCATCTAATCCAGGTGGAATGGCTGCAGCACGGTGATTGCAGAGAGGAGCACCAGGATGGCGAAGATAAATGTACTTGCATAGCAAAGCTTGCAAAGTGGCATACCCTTCTTAGTACATTACATAGGAAGCTCAGTAGAGGATAATTGAGCATCAAATCTGTGCTTTGGGTTTGAAAACAGTGTTTTGAGAGGGGTTAAGAGAAGACAGTGGCCACACACAGAGCAGATTGAGTCTTTCTCCTGTTAAAACCAGAGGGAAAAGGATTCCAGAGAGAATGAGACACAAATGTCTTTACATGAGGTTGAATTTTTAAGAGGGGCAGGAGTGCCCAGCCAGGGCCAAGTTGCTGTCTGTTGTTATGGCAACAGAGGAAGAGTCTCCCAATTGCCAAGAGGAAAGAGGGGAGCAGGAGGGCAGAAAAGAAAATTGTTTCAGGAGAAAGGCAGGGAGTAAGGGTTTGAAAATGGAAAGAGAACAAAGCTGAGTGTCAAGGTCAGGCAGACACAGTGCCATCAATGGCCATGATGCCTGAAATGCCCTTAAGGGCCTTATGCACAGCCATTCCCTTTATGGGGGGGTAAGAATTGCTGGGGTCACTTCCACACTCATCATCTGGCTGGAAGAACACCATCGCAGAGCCCTGTCCTCCTCCAGCCACTTCAGCGGAAGGGCTTACATCTACCTTTGTGCACTGCCTCAGTGTGCATAATACTAGTGAGAATAACTCTTTTTAGTGCATCTGCTATCTTTTTAACAAATTGAACTGATCTCAAATGGTCTAGCATTAAATTTCATTTTCTACTTGGTTACATTATGTGATGCGAGCTACTTCAATATACGAAGCTCTCTCTTTCTCCCTTGAGGAGTGAGCTTTCTAGTTAGACCACTAATCCCAAGATGCACTCAGAAAATTCTGGCTCCTAGGATGTACAGATGTCTTTGTCAGAAGTAACACCTTAATGCAGCATAGGTCTGGTAAAGGGAATTATTTTCACTTGTAGGCAACAAGTAGGCAACACAGTAGGACAGAATGGAAGAGCAGCCTGAACCAAGCAACTGACTGGCCAGTGATGCAACTTAATGCTTTGCTGAACAGATTCAAAATGAAATCTCTGTGCCCAGCTCACCAGAAGGAAACATTTTAAACCAGGACTAAGCAACACAAAATAAGACTCTTCTTTCAATCTTCACAACAAAAAATGGGAGAAAAAAAAAAAGAGAAAACTAGTGGAACTTTCCCAAAGGGTGATTTCTGTTTTTTTTCTTCCCCCCC
>NW_010340759.1:293311-338830 GCF_000700745.2 Antrostomus carolinensis | reverse complement strand
GAGGAAGGCTACGTGTGTGCAATTCTGGAAGCAAAAAGCAGGAACTTTTGAATTGGAATTGTCAGAATTGCATCCTATCTGCATTAGCTCAGTGTTTAACTGATTTTCACTTGGTTGGAAGTGACAGATGATTAAACAGGAAAAAGTGATGCCTTTTCTTTATGTGAATAGTTGCCTGACAAGTGGTATCATCAGAAAAATGACTTCTTCAATCCTAGACTCGTTCAGAATCCCAGTGGTCAAGCTAGAAGCTCATCTCCTACCTATTCAGTTTTTGGAGTGGCAGGAGCCTCATTCCAGGACTGTATTTGAATAATGTAAAATCTGACCAGGCTTAATTTCATCTGCCAGTAACAGTGAAGCCTCGACTTGCTTCTTGGGGGACAAGGCAGAATGTATTTTTACAGATTTCACTTCTGCAAAACTAGCTTCCCACTCACTCCCTGTGAAAAACAAAACCAAACAAACCCTATCAAGGTTTGGGTCATTCTTCCTGTCTGGGGGTGATGCATCCTGCTGTAGCAAAAGGATGTCCCCAGTACGTATTGTGATGCCCTTTTCAGCTTCCTTTCCTTTGAAAAGTGTGATGCAGATGCTTCCCTTTTGCAATGGAAAACCCTTTCTGGTGGCTCAAGAAAAAAAATGGTGTTGTATTTTTTCATAAGGTGATTTAATTTAGAGTTGAATCTTTTACATTCATTATTTAAAGAGAGGTGTCTGAAAAGAGCAGTTATCTTGTGCAGAGACTGTCGATGTGGGATAGTGGTTTCTGGGACTGCCAGACTTATCTTGATCCCATTCCACAAGCTTTAAGAATTCATCATTGGATTTGATGGAAAAATAAACTGATTCCTGACAACTGCAGAGCTGTTACTAGCAGATCTGTAAGAACTCTTTGATCTCTTTGACAAGAGAAGGTTATCAGAGTGGTATCTGAGGTGTTCCCTAGAGCTGATGGATTATTTCCCCCTCCCCATGGCTCTGGAGTCACTGTTTGGATGAAGGACTCTGAAGTCAGCACACTGGCGGTTGGGTGGGAGCGCTGCTCTGAGTCACCCGTGATGTAGCTGAACCTCTGCTCTGTCAGTGGGTGTTCAGCAGTCTCCAGAGCTGTTGAGTGGTGCAGTCTATGGACACTGACTTCCTCCTTTTCTTGCCCTTTTGGTAATAATCCTGTGATTGTGCCCCACTGAAACTCCGTAGTTGAGTGGCAATTAGAGTCACGCTGGGTGTGCTCACCCCTGTGTGGTTGTGCTGAGCACTGAGGAGGTTGTGAACGCCTGTTCTTACCTATGTTTAAACAAAAGGTGCATGTGCTCAGGCGATGTGTTCATCTGGTATGAATGTTTATACAGGCCCCTTGCTTTGAAGAATTAGGTCTTGCTGCCTCTTTGGCTTTAGAGTTGGTTTATGGGTTGAAGTGAACAGTGGTGAGATGTGGCACCTCGGATGGTGATTACAGCATAACAGCCATGGCTTTAATGGAACAGGCTTGTGTGGAAGCTGGGCAGTTTGCAATCCTCTTGTTCTAAGGAACTGCAGCAACTTTGAGCAGGTGAAGTTGCTCTGTCTGCTTTTCGTGAGACTTTTTTATGGTCATGCATGGAACAATTTTAACCAATGATTTGTTAAAAGTTTCTCCCTTGTTTTAATTCTGTAGGACACCTGATGATCTCTCAAGGCAAATTGTGGCCCTGCAGCAAAGGGAGCTTGTGCTGAAAGAGCAGAACTCTACCATCACAAACAGGTAAGTGATACCAATAGTGGATGCTGGTAGCAGGACACTGCTATATTAAAGCATATATAAAGAAAACAAGGACTGCAGCTTGAGAGGATGGCTTCTTAGATTTCCCTGCTGCTCCACAGAGCCTTCTGTGCTATCACTGTCTTTCCCATGTTGATGAAGAGGTTTTTGTTTGCTTAAATCCTTGCAGGAAGAAAAAGATGAAGAACTGTGGGAGTATGCAATAAAGAGTTTATCCAGCTTTATTTTATGAGCTAAAATGTTTGCAAGGGGATATAAGCTGCTTTCCCAAACCATCTCATCTGGAAAGGGAATGTCACAGCAAAATGTGCAAAGTAGTCATCTGGGTCTGGGAAGCGAGTAAGAGCCCTGAGGACTGATTTGACTGCTTAGAGGACCAGTTTGTGTAGATGTTGGTGGAAAAGTATGTTTGCAGTTGTGGTGGCAGAGCACTGCTAGTCATTGGGAGGAGCAGTCTGTTTATAGAGTGAGATACATATTTGACACTAGAGGGTATTTAAGCCTTTGCTCTTGGTGTGGGAGTGAATATCTAACAGGGGAAACAAATTTGTCTGCCACAGCTTAACTTTCCAGTTCACATTGGTTACACATAGAGCATTTCTTAACACGATTCCAGAACTGCTTATCCTTGGTGCACATATTCTTGCTTCCCACACTGTTTTTTTTCCTCACATTAGGAACTTGTTGTCTGTTCTTGTTAAAAACAATACCTCTGTCTTTCAAAAAGGCTCTTGACTGTGTTGCTGAGGTGTTAGCTGACTTATCTAAGCAACAGAAGTGTGGAGAATTTCAGCCTTCAGTGTAGATGTTTTGAACGTAAAGCAGTCAAATACTGTGTAATTGAGCACAGGACAAGCACTCTTAGTTTGTCTTGGGCAGCATTTGCTAATGTGTCTCCTGAGGTATGTGGTAGATTTTGGTTTGAGATGATTGTGTTCTGGGCTCCGCCTTACTAATGATGGGCAGGATTCAAGCTGAGTGTTAAAAGCTTTGCCTGTGCTGCTGCTGTTGTAAAATTGGTAGCCAAGTGTAAATTCCCATGAGTGCAGCCAGCCAAATTGTTTTGTGGTTTTTGCTAAGAAGTTTAAAGGGGGAAAAAATGTCTCACCAATATAAAAAAAGACATTTCATGTATTAAAAATAAACCAAGCAAACTCTCAAACCCACAATTGATCAAATGATCAAATAAAAGAATGGTGGTAATGTTTGAGTTATTGATTTTTTTTTTTTTTTCCAAGACTGCTTCTCACAGTCTGTCAGAGAAATGCTTTTTCAGAATTTATTAATGGCCAAGAGGAATCATCTGTTCAAAAACCAGCCTTTTAGTAGTGCCTGTTCATGCTGGATGTAACTGTGCCAATTTAGTTCAAAAATAAAAACATGATTAAGATTACTTTTTGATTTCAAGTGAAATGGGCTGTAAAGCTGCTGAAATTAAAATTCTAACATTTTCTTGATGCAATGCTGTGTCATTTCCAAAACTGATAATTGCGGCTTTCTTCTGTCACATACCTTATTCTGTCTTCAAATATAGGCAATGAAATACATTTTTTAAAACCTTTCATTACAGGTGATTTGAAAGTTCCCAGGAGAAGGTCTTGAGTCTTTGGAAATAAAACCTTGTTAAGGAAGCAAATCTAATTTTCTCTTTTCCCTGAATGACATCCAGATTTAGCTGATGGTCTTCTCTTTTATTTGTTTCATAATTGTGTTCAGAATGGTCTGTGTATTACAGTAACTTAATATGTGATCATGACTCCCTCTAGTGATTGAGCCCAGCACTTATTCAGCTTTCTATTGTTTTTTTTTTTTCAGCTACAAGTTCTTTTGCCCTTAATTGAAATCCGTTAAGTCTTCTGTACTGATAGTGCCATGTTTGACTTGTACAGTCAGTGGTTATGTGTGTATAGAGCAATGTGCAGTACAAAGACCAAAGAATTTTTGCCTACCCTAAGAGGCTTTGATCAATTTTCTCCATTAAAATTAATGATTTGGTAGGTGCTTAAGAAAACATCATCAGAAGTTGGCATCTAAATTTAATTTTATGGCAATGAAATGGAGAATCACAGATAGTCCTGGCTTACCCATTGCTACAGTGCAAAATTCAGTTAAGTGGAAGAGGTTTGAATGTGGTGTTAGAAATGGAGATATGAACCCCTTCCCTAAACAGCTGATCTTGAGTCTTCGCACAGTGAGTGTATATTTGGTTGGCACTGAGGTTTTGGACACAGACAGCAGAGTGCCTAGAAGGGTTTTTTGCAGGCTGATTATTCTTTCTCTCAGTCTTTACACTGCAGTTGTCTTGTTTTTTATTCCCAGTGATGGTTCCTTTCCCATCTTGTTTAGTGAGTGTGATAGACACTTGCCAGCAACTGTTTGTCTCACAGCCTGACAAACAGTCCCCAGTTTCTTTTTGAGAAGAGGAGATGCTTGGTAGTGAAGCAGGAGTTAATCACTAGTGAAGCAGGAGTTAATCACTAATGTAGCGGAATATGAGCAAGACTTGACTTCCGAAAACAAACCAGGCATGGAAAAGGTACCTCAAGGGAGCAATTTGCAATGTAAAGTCCCACCCATTTCTGTAAAACTGGGGACAGATCTAGCTCGGCTGCTTCTCAGTGTCCCTTATTTATCTAGATTAGAGAGTTCCAGCATACAAACACACTGGTAAAAATGTTTTCCAAATGGCATATGGCTTCACTAAACAGACTACGTTTGCTTTGTCTCCTCCTTCCATTCTTGAACTGTCTTCCATTTATTACTGCATATTTTGTAGAGCCAGTGTTTCTGTTATTAAAAAGGTAATAGAGGTCATCACACCACAAAAAGGCTACGTAATTACCAATCAGCCTTTGCATTGATATTCCCTCAGCTTCTGCCTTGGGGATCTGAAACATAATCTCTGTTTTGTGTAACCTGTGCAATTGCCAGTGTCTCGAGGCCTCCCAGAGATGAAATGATGATGCATATCGTATTTGCTCTATCACTCAGATTGGATACTTTTAGACACAGAACCACAGGACTGTATTTCCTGAACAGTGGGTTTAAATCAATTTCTTTTAACAGCGATTGTTTACATGTTTGAGTTGTGCAGCCTCCCTTGGAGCTTGCTATTTTTGCTAGGGAGGAAAACCTTCCTCTGGTGCTAGCATGGGGAAGGAGGAGAGGGTCACTCTGGCACTGAACACGTAAGCAGCACTCACTTCTCCTCTTGGCACATTCAGGATCGCTGAGTAATACAGCTGAAAGTGCTATTAGTAGCATGTGAGGGAATCTTCACTGCTGTTTCAGAGTGTGTTGCTACAAGTTGTGTAAATAGAGTAAATTATACTTTCAGCAGTAACAGCGGGAAGTATTGTGGAGCTCTGCAACTGAACAACAAAGGTAACAATCCGAAGGTTTAAAAGCTCCAAAGAAGATTGCTTAAGGCCACTTTGATAGCATGAAGTGTACCTGCTCTGCTGTTTACGAAATGGTGATGAAAGAAAGGTGTTTAATTAGTGGGCCAGTTTAACCATGCAGCCATCATTAGTTTAAACACGTTTTTTCCCCCCAGAGTGTGAATGCTATAGATGTGGGATGTCAAAATGTGCTTTTTTTTTCAGGAAGATTTGATAGTTGCAGCTTGTAATACGGCAGGTTGGTCGAGTGGTTTATAAGCTTTTGTCTTATGGAAAAATGATGGAGTAGTTACACTATTTTTTTAAATTTTATTTTATTTTTAAGTGAGAGAAGCTGCATGTTTATTTTTCCAGCATCCTATCTGCATATTTGGTGTCTCTGGAGATATTTCTTAATACTGGCAAAACATTCTAAAATTTGAAATGTGGGGGAAAACTTCCTTTCTCATCAATGTTGTCCTCTGAGATGGCTGAGCATGAAGGAATGACACTGCTTACAGTTTGATCTTTGCTTCAATTCTGAGAGAAAGGCTATGAAAATGTGCTTGTTTGGTTACTTGCAGTCCCTCCCAAAGTGATCACACAGTCCCAGAATGGTTGAGGTTGGAAGGGACCTCTGAAGGTCATCTGGTCCAAACCCCCTGCTCAAGCAGGGACTCCCAGAGCAGATGAATCAGGATTTTGCCCAGATGGTTTTTGAATTTCTCCAGGGAGGGAGATTCCACAACCTCTCTGGGCAACCTCTTCCTGTAGGATCATTTCTTTCCTACTTTTGCTTGTTATCTAAGTGTAATATTGACTTTGAACCACTGAGGTATCTTGTAGATAGATAGATTTCTTGTAGAAAGTCAAATACAAGGAAATACATGGGTGAAGTTAGTCCTGAGCAGGATGAAGGACACAAAGAAAAATGGAAGAGCAGTAAATCTTTGGTTCTGGTGTTGGGATCCTGGAGTTAATGACTTATGCCCATCATCTAGTGTCAGAAACCCAGCCATGTGTTTTGACATATAGTTTCACACGTGAAATGGGATACATAGAATAGATTTGAAAAAATATTTTCCTTCTCCAAGTGCTCACAGAGTTCTGTTAAGAGACATGGTTGTTTACTACCTTTATTCATATAAATCATGTAAAGCTGATTTACCCAAACAACCTGCTGTGTGTGTTGTTGCTTAAAATAAAAACTAAACCATTGAAGGATGGGGAATGTAGATTGCAAAATGAACAGGAAATGCTTTTGAGTTGGGCAGCAGGGCTATTTTAAATTAAAAAAAAAAAAAAAGAATGAGTGATGATGAGCTCGGAAGCGTCCATCTCCATAAGTGCTGTTAGCTCAGAAGTGTGTCATAAATCTACTGCCCATCTTCTCTTTTCCTTGGATGTCCCAAGGAGTGTCAGTCACAAATATAAATAGCACTTGTCAGACTTCTTCCCCTAATCTTCTGGAAAGTTGGACAGAACTTTAATTACAGTGAAATGTCTTTTATCTGACAGAGAGAGAAGTGCTAGCTTTTTGATAGGCTTTATGAGTTATTTTGTGATCAAAAGAAGCACTTAATGTCTAATATAGGACAAGGCAGGGATTTTTTTTTTTCTTCTCTTGTTCATCTATATGGCACATTGCACCTTGATTTATATGTGGAGATGTGTGTGTGTACCTAATACCAGACAAATGTTTATTCACAGTGCTTCAGGGCAATATTAACTGCTGGCAGGTTCTGCATTCATTTATGGAGTAATATTATGAAGAAATGACTAGTAGGTATTGCTTTTTCTTTTCTCCAAAATGAATCTTTCATGCGTTTTTATACCAGAAGGTAGTTGATAGTGTCCCATTAAGTGGCCAATCTACTCCCTCAAAATAAACATATTCATACAGTAAGCTTCCAGAGCAACATCTGGTTATTCGTGACTCATAATTTGATAGATACAAAGCTTTTCCAATTTTTTCTATTGTATAGTTAATCCGTAGCAGAAAATAAGAAGGCAAAAAATAATTTAGCCAAGACATTGACTTCTGCTTCCAATTCTAAAAACATGGGATTTTGCCCAGACCTTTGCTTTTCATGATTGTGCCATTTTTATTCTGATTTCCTGAGGAAGTGAGGCTTATTACTGTGCTTTGTGTGCGTATGTAGATGAGACTGTGCCTACCCTACACTTTTGAACTTGCTAGTTGTCTTCTGTTAAGTTTGACAGATGATTGAGATCTCAAAAATAATAAATTCCAGCAAATCAACAGGTCTCCAGCTCCACGAGAGACATCCTGTTGGTGCAGCTGGAGGTCAGGCCCTGTTAGGTATCAGACCCCTGCAAGCAAAAGACCCTTTCAAATGTCACATTGACAGTAAAGCTCCTGTTGGAGATCTTGCCTCCTTACCACCACTGACTCAGCCTTGAGACTGGCAGTGAGTCAGCACTATTCTGGTAACATGGTAATATCACAATCCTTAATTTCTTCTATACCGAATTCTCCAAAGGCTCGTTGCATTTGACAGTATTGTGTTTGGTATCAGCATCGTTTTCATGCTGTTGGTATGACAAATGGAAGTCTACCTGAGTCAGTATTCGCCTTTGGAGAGAGAAATCCATAGGAAACCAGGCAACTTTGGTCCTGGAGCTCATGGAACTAGTCTGTTTTTTTTCTGTTTAAAATCAAATTTGTAGAGAAAGCCTAAAGAATAGCCTACAGGGCACAGACATGGCTGTAACTATACCATCTCTTCAGCCTGGAGCTTTGTATCAACTGTATAGTGCAAAACCAGTAAAAAAGTTAATATTTGGTTTCTTACCTTATATTTGACTGTCCTTCACGGACAACATTCAAGAATAATCTCTGAAAGGCCCCTGTTCAGTGCTCTGATCACTTCTAATAATTAAAAAATTGTAGAAGCTATTTAACTCTGTTATTGATATTTTTCTCTTGTTCCAGGATTGTGATTGACTCTCGGTGTTCCTACTGGCATCCCTGATGTTTGTGCATCTTTTTATTACTAGAATGAACAAGAGCTTTCATTCATTAGCATTCCTCTCGAGATGCTGATTCAACATTCCCTTCGGTGTCCAGATAGCAGTGGGTAGTGCTGACCAGAAAAATGTGTGAAAATAATCAGTTAATTTGATACAAAGCATAGAGTGTTGTTAATGGTACAGTGTACAGCAGACACTCTGTGTTTTAATAGCAAACATTGTAAAAGTCATGGAAGGAGAAGTCTGCCTAGCGTTTCTTTTATGCATGACTCACATCTGCACTATAAATCTTTCACTTCCGTGAGACCAGAATTCCTAAAATTCCTCGATGAAATAGATATATGTTAATACCAGTCTAGAGTTCTCGGAAACTAGAATGAGTATTTAGAATTATTGAAGTAATTTGAAGTCAAAACTTATTATCTATTTTCATTATTCTTATTCTTTCCTTTTTAGTGGAGAGATGCTGTGATCAAAGTAATGATTTACATGAGGCTGATGGGCCAAAGGAAGAGTGCCTCACGTCCATGTTGTATTTGTGATATGAATACAAAGGGAGGAATTATAATCTCAGCTATGCAGTAGGCAGCAGTACAGAAATGTTCTACTTGGAAACCAGTAGTGTTATGTAAAATCATGAATTCAGCCTGTTGCCAACCTTTGTATAGAGCTCTGGGAATTGGATTGCTTTAAGGTTTCCAGTGCTTAGGGATTTGTCTTTTGTTGCCTCTGCAATGTGGCAGTAAGCCTTGAAAAATTTTTTGAGTTAAAAAAAGAGGAAGGCCCTTCAGTTTGGTAATATCTTTAGAAACAGTCTTGAAGTCATAGGGATGGTCCCATGGATGAAGTAGAAGAACATGGCTTGAGAAGTTGGGACTTATTTTCTGGAGAAGCTTTGTGTTTGCTTGGGTTCTGCTGAGTTGCTTAATACAGTGACCTGAGTTTCTCATATTCTCATGTGCAGATCCAGAAGACCACATGAATGAAAACATGTCTCTACTCCATATATCCTGTCTAGTCTCCACCTAATTATTTTTAAGGCAAATAAAATACATTCATTCCTATCTGTCAGTACCTGTTAAGTTTTGTTTTGTTCCCTTGTCCCCCCAAAGCATATGATACACATTGGTTTCTTCTATATAGTATCTTAAAATTATACTACTCACCTTTTTCCTTGAACTGTTCCTTTGAAGTGTTTGATGATAAATCGTCAACAGGCAAATGAGGTAACATATAACCATTCTGTCTCTTAATTTGTGTTGCCAGAACTTCCTCATAGCTTTCCTGAGCAGTCATGAGAAGCCAAAGGAAGGTTGCTGGCAGAATGAATTTTCTTTTGTTTTTTTGTTTGGTTTGTTTTTTTACACTGAGGTACCTGAATACCTACTGTAGTTGCTGTCATAACAGGGGTATTGAAGACTATGGTTTTTTCTAAAGTATTTTTGGGTACTGTTTATATTGTTTATTTTAAGCAGATTGATGGTTTCCCAGTGCTTTGGGAGGAATAGGAACAGCAAGAATACACTGAGGCATTTTACCAAGGTAAATGTGAATTCTGTAGGATTTGGTAAACGCTGTGAAGTGGTGTCAGTTCAAATACTGCACATAACACTGTTATGGCTAAAAAATAATAGATTTTTCTTGGTTAGCATGTCTCAGTCAGTTGATCATATCTACATGTAAACTTGTTCAGCTAATCACTACTTTAACAATTTCTCATCTGGGTCGTGTCAGCTCTACCACATGAGTTCTTCAACCTGTATTATTGGTATTTTCATTATGTATTTTCACTTTAATATCCTCTGTGTCTATAGTGCAATATAGTAAATGGAGGAAATACTGTGTGTATAGAGCTGTTGGGGGGGGAGGGCATTTTAATTAGGTGTAAATATTTTCCTAAGGTCAAAGTTTTATCATCTCTACAAAAGACCTACAGCTTGAAAAGTTTAATCAAAAATAAAAAGTAAGCTGCCTTGTCTTTTTTAGCTGTGTAAGGCAAAAAAAAAACTTGTCATAAATTGCAGTCACCCCCCAGCCCCCGGAAAAAGCAGCTTTCTTTTGCTGTTCTGAAAGTTAAATGACTAATGTGCATAATTTATTTGAGCATCTGTGCTAAAAACTTGCATACCAAGTTTTAGTTCAATGTGATCAACAATGGCGAAAATTAGGATTTATTATGGAAATGCTGACGGATGTGAACATGTGTAGGCTAAACCGGTGCCTGACAAACCTTCTTATTGTGCAATGCTAATGGTGAAACTCATTTCTTTATTTATTTTTTTTCCTGCTGTAATTGCATTTTCCCCCCCCCGTCTGCTTAATTTTCTCCTTTTCAAATTTGGTGGGTTTAGTTGCACTTCATATTTGGATTCTTGCTTTTTCTGGAGTCTGCATAAAACCTCCTAAGTTGTCTTGTGATATTTCTAAGTGTAAGATACCCTGAGCTTTCTGGGTGAGCGAGGAGAGAATCAGCATCCTGAGATGTAGCAGGTGCTTTGCAGTAACGGGCTCAGGACAGAAGATGGTGCCGGCAGCCTTGGCTGCTGCTCTGTCTTCCCTCCCCTCCTCCTCCACCTTTTCTGTCTTGCACAGCCAGGGTGCTGTCACCAGGATTATAAATTCTGGAGCCAATTAGCTAAAAAATGTTACAAGTGAAAGGAAAGAAACAAAAAGCTGCAGAATATCTTGATGTGAATATGCCTGTCTCAGAAACTCTTCCTGTGCAGAGCTCGGGTGTAGCTGCCTTCTGCAGCTCTGGTGTGGCTTTCACTGAAGCATCGGACACTTTTGAGGCATGTGGTTGAGGAAGGAGTAGTTGGTTTGGAGGAGTCAAGCACAGGCCAAGAAGACAAGGCCTTCTTTGGAAATGGTGCTAATAATGGAAGGTGTTTTGTTAAACGATGGAAAGGTCCTTGGGGTGTGTTTGTGCCTTGACAGTGTTTGTTCCTTTCTCCATCCTTGTCAGTGAGATTTCATGTTGAACCAATTTGAACCAAATTTCTCTCTTTTTTTTTTTTTCCAATTTTTTTTTTTTTAAATTCTCAGACCAATTGCTTTGTTCTTGCGTGGGTATCACAGAGGAGAAACATGTTTATAGTCAGTTTCTCTCTCTTTTAAGGCAGTTGCTGTGTTTTCAGGCAATAGTGGTGCGGCCACGCTCTGCTGCTTCGAAGAAATTCTGACAGTTTCTCTGTGCAGTCATTCTTCTGCAGGAATGTGGCACTCCTTAGGAAAGGAGATAGGGTAGAGCTGGAGATGGGTTCAGGAGGAGTGGTCGGCAGCTGGTTCAATTATTTTGTTGCTAGTGACTTTGGGTTTTTTTTAACTCTAACCATATAAGAAAAACTAGTAGGATCTGACATTCAGAGGGCCCTTTGGGGCTGGATGCTTGGTCAGAAGGCTTAGGCATTGTGCTCTCTTAGAGTTCAGAACAGTGTTCTAGCCAAATGTAATTTCCTTTCTGTCATATTTTATGTATGGACTGTTTTTACATATTTTCAATATTTAAAACAATGTTCACATATTCATAAGTTTTAAAATATGTTCTCAATGTTAAGAGATGAAAATCGGTTAAAAAAAAAAACCCACAGAAAAATTCCAACAAAAACCTACAACAAAACCCTCTAGCTTTCCTTTTATTCAAGCAACAAAAATCAAATTCTTATGAGTGAAATAACTACTGAAGAGGCTTTCTGTTTCTTAGCCAGAAAAAGCTTTTGAAATATTTATGGAAATAAACCAAAATGTGTCCCTTTCTGGCTGTACAAATAAGGGATTATCAGATGTAGCCTATGGCAGTTGCAGTATGTAGACTCCAAAGTATCTGCTACTAATAAAAGAGTGTGTGCTTTAAGAAAAGACTGTGAGATTTTTTTTTAAATGAGACTTTACTGACAAAGTATCACGTAACCATGGGTTGTCCTAGTGAAAAAAATACTTCCTCTTGCACCTTGCATTGGAGATAAAAATTGTCATCAAGGCAGTGCTTTATTTGACTCTTGGAAACCAAATGTATAATTTATGTTGATGCATCTTTATCTACTTAAAGACCAAGAGTGAAGTGACTCTGTAGTCCTTTCTCTTGTAGCTGGGAGTGTGGAGCAGTGCTGCTTACATCCCCTCCAGCTGAAAGAATCTGAATCCTGTGCCACCGAGGATATAATTGCAACACAGGTTGTCTGGCTGTGTCATGCTACCAATTTACTGAGTGAACTTGCTCATCAGGGTTTTATGACTTGGTTTTCATTCTACAAATCTTGCACTGGTGTAAGAATTGGAGCTTGTTGAAGTCAGAGTGCATTTTGATCATTCACAGAAGAACCAGCAAAGCGAGGTTTGTAGGGAGAAGTAATACCTTTTATTAGAGCAGCTGATAGGATTAGAAGACAGACGTGTTTGGGCACACAGCCAATACTCAGATCTGATATAGAAGCAAAAGCCTTCAAGCTAAATGCAGGTTGAGAACAATTGCTCTGAGTTTAACTTGATTAATCAATTAGACAATTTGAGAGAGAAGGTAGAGGGCACGTGTGGAACAGGGGGAGGTATCAGACAGAAGAGATGAAAGGGCTGTTAGTAACTGTGAGAAAGAGAGACTTGGTCTAAATTGTTCCAATACATGACCTGGGTTTGGATGTTTTGATAAGACAAACAATTAGTCGTATGAACTTTCTCCATATAGAAGGAGCTTGGAAGCAGATGGACTGTTTTTGCTGCAGCCATATACCAGTAAATACTGTGATTCACTGACTCAGCACTGGCACATCAGACTTGCAATTAAGGGGCTAGAACTTCAATTTTGTATGAACCAAAAATATTATTTTCTACGCTGTCAATAAAATAATTTCATCATATTGTTTGACTTATCTCCTCTGGGCACTCAGCTGCAGCAGCAAGTCTGAACCTGCCGTTACAATGACTGTTGAATGAGTTTTGCTTAATTTGTCCAAGTGTGGTCTAGGATAAAGCGTGTTTCCTGAGACGCAGTATTTGTTCCGCCTGCACTTGGGAGGTGCTGTGGGCTATACTGATGCTGGGAAAGGCCAGCTGCAGATACCCAGTAGGATGTTGGCGTTGGTGGCAAAATCTGTGGTCAGTTTTGAGTAACCATTTGGACTTATTAGGGCAGCATAATGTGGCTTATTTCTTTTATTAAATAGGACACTGTTTAAAAAAAATAAGTGTACCTGCTGCTGTGTTACCTCGTGTCATTATGTGCACTGTGGTGCACAGCCATGGGTGGCGGGTCTCTAACTCATCTGTTTGAGAGGAATGTAACACCTTTTAACAGTGTATTTGTCGTATTTCTTCTTTCCTGATTACATCCAACAGAGAAAAAAAATTGCTGATAAGAACTGTGATTATAAAACCAACTAACAGTAAGATAACCTGGGGCAAAGTGGTGCCTAAAAATACTTGATGTTTTTAAGCTAATTACATCTTATATTGCCAATGACCTTTTGGAAACCTTTTATTTGCAGGGATTGCAGATGCTTCCAAAGAAATGCCTTTATGCAAAGAGAAAATTCATTCCAGTCATCTCCTCAAACCCAGAATGCAGGTCTGCTGTCTGCAGAATGTGCCCTTTTTCAGAAGAGCTTTATAACTTGCTGTTTCTGAACTGCAGGGAGAGCTTTGCCTGGTGTAGAAGCCAAGCACCCAGGCTGTGTCATCTTACAAGGCTCCTTCTTGAAGGTGGGGGTTCTGTGTATAAACAGTGACACGGGAACATTCTTGAACTTACAACGGAAGTATTAATTAATACTTAAAGTCAGAGGAGACTTGAAATTCATTCTGATTTCCTGGGACATTTGTGGCTCAGTGGCAATCCTGTGAATGATGAAATATGGACCTTGTTCCAAATGTACCTGACAAGTATATGGCAGAAATTCCTCAATTTTTGCAAGCTTTTAATATGGATTTTTAAATTTTGTTTTGAAGAGGTTACTTCACCTCTTCCCTGAATTAATGCTGAAGGTCTTGAACCAAATACAGGAGAGTGTGACTGGGTGAAGTTTTAGTAGCTTCTCTTTTCCCGTGCTCTGGAGACTGTTGTCTAATTCTTGAATGAGAACTGAACAAGAGAGAGGAGGGTAGTTGCAGCTCTGCTCGATAATGTAGCTGTTATTGAGGCTGACAGAAGTTACAGTGTCCTTCTTGTAAGCCCAGCAGTCCTGCTCAGACAGCCTCAGACATCATTGGTTTTGATGTTTTAAAAATAAAGTGAGTGGCATCTTTTATTAACGTGTACAGACTTCGAAGAAGTTTTGCATGTCTTTAAAGAACTGAATCAAGCCAAGGAGTCAGTGTAGATGCTATCATGTTTGGTCAGTCGGGTTAGTTTTTCATTCATTTCTTCCACAGCACTTTTAAAGGGTAAGTTCCTTTTCCAGTTACCTTACTTCAAAGAAGTATAAGACCATCATTGTCTCTGCTGCAAGATATTAAGCCATGCTCTGGTTCTGACTCAGAACTTCTGTGTGATGTTGAGCAAGTCAGTGATCTGGCTTGTGGAAGTGATAGTTAACAAGGCTTATGATAATATTTACAAAGGATATCTTTGTCACTGCTTTTGCAGGGCTTTCCCAAAGTGCAGTTCATGGCACTAAACAGTTCTTAAAGCTTTTGCCTGTGCCCCAAACAGATTTTTCAAATTCTACTTAATATAAACATGTTATAAAGCAGATAAATTTTGTTTTGCTTCAGTCAGCTTTGTATCCTGTTCATTAAACAGCATCCTATTAAGAAAACTCTGGGAACCCTCCTAAGGAGACGAGGAAGGTGGCGGAACAGACTTCTATGCAAAGAGACCCTACCTTAGGCTCCTGAATAGTTCCTGCTTGTACTGTAGGAGTGACAGAGGGATGGGAACAGTTGTGGAACAGCTTTGTTTTGGCACTACAACAAGAATTGCCTTACATATCGTAATGGTATGTATTAAGTGAATGAGAGAGTAGGTAAGGCAGGAAGAAATAGGGAGCAATCTAAAAATCCTGTGTTCCAACTCCATCTTCTGCAGAAAAGGGGTGGAGTGTGAAGTGAAGAGAGAAAGTGTGTCATTACTGCAAAGCCAGCCTCGGCTGAGCAAAACCATGTACGAGAGATGAGTAAATCATCAATATTTCAGATCATCACTTTTATAAACAAATTTTGGAAAGCAAAAATGAAAACCTGAGGAAACAATGCAGAAGAGCGAGTCTGTATGTGTTAATGTCCCTTGAGCCTCTAGCAGGCGGAGGAAAAGGTTGTTTGAATTTTAAATTGATTTAAATTCCTTTTGATTTTGCAGTCCGTGCCTGTTCTGTGTATATTGTCCCTAGAAGGTGAGCAGAGGATGTTTCAGACTCCCTTATTTTTATGCTTGGCTAATTTTATTGTCCTCCTGTATTTTCTAGCTGTAAATGTTGCAGACTTTATTACATTTAAACTGGTTTTAATATAGTAGGTCATAAAAATCTAAGAAACGAGGGGTAGTGTCCATTGCAGTTATGTTTTTAGTGCAGGGAAGATACTTGCAAGTCACTGAAAAGCTGACTGAAACTCTAGGATCATCTGCTTAGTGAAGACAGTTCAGAAATAAAAAAAAAAGCTGTCACAGCTGAGAATGAATTTCATTGTTAAAAAAATCCCTCCTTTTCCTTTCATCTGGGGAGCTGGTTTACACTGGGGCATCAATCCAAATGCGAGGAGAGGAGAGAGGCTCCGTTTCCTTCCTTTTCATAAAAAGGTTCAGCAAGTTATTATATATATATAGCTATTATATGATATAGCTTAGACCCTTCCTAGCTGACTGCTCATTTTTAACCAAGAGCTGTGAATGGACCTGTCTCTGTAACTCCTGAGCTATGAGAGACATATGCATATCCTGGTGCTATTCCTGCAAGCTCTAAGCCATCAGTAAGGACTTTTTGCTTTTGCAAATTGAGCCAAATGATGAAAACCACTGGAAGCTTGTTCATACCTTCCTGGCTGGCTTCTTAAACAAGGACCCTTGCTAGGGAAGGAGTAAGCAAGCAATCTCTGTAGTCCAGGGATTCTCTGCCCAAGCCAGGGAAGGTTACACATGGAGAGATGAGAAGCAGTTCTAGGTTTTTTTTTTCTATTAATTACAATTATTCTTTCTGCAATTCACAAATCTTTAAAAATACGATTTCATACATCTGCTTTCAGCAGGTCAATTACTCCTGCTGCATTTTACAGCTAAAATAGCTTGGGAAGGTAGGCAGTTACCAGAGGATGGTTCCATGGATATATTTGACATTTCTTAACTGTTGAGTATTTAGCTTTGAAACTTCCTTCAGAGAGTGGCAAGGCTGGTCTCTGTGATCTCCACATGGGTCAGAACTTCATTTAATACCTTTTGACATTAAAACTGTTTGAGAATTGGTGCCTGTGGTAGTGTCTGTTCTGATTTCATCACAGCTTACCAGATAGTAAATGTTCCTGTAAAATGTTTATGAGGATTTCTGCAACTGACAACTTCAGTTCCTACATCACAAACTTTTCTCTCTTAGCAGCCACTTTATACCAAGTTCTGCATTCAGCACAAACTGAGAGTCACAGAGGAAACAGACTGAGCAAGCTTTCTTGGAACCTTTACCATATTAGAACAGTGACTATTTGTTTTGCTCCTTCTGTTTTGTTTCTTTTAAAAAGAAAAACCAAACAAAAAACTCCCTTAATCCATCACAGTTATTAAACCAGTGCCTGTTTGTCTAAAATGTCACAAGTGGGGAACAGCTTAAAACATGGTGTCTAACAGAGGCACAGTTAGCATGTTAGAATCCTCTTTCCGCTAACCCGAAGCCTCAATTTAAAATTTAATGACTTTATGGGCTGCCAGTAATGTCTGTGATAAATAAGTCTGCTTTTTGTTTGTGCAAATGATTTAATGCTCATTGAACTTGGACATGGAACCATATTAAATAAAATTATTATAATCATGGCTTTATTGCATCCATTTAATCATTCTGGGAGCCAATGCAGATTTATTTTGGAGCATACAAAACGGGTATCCCATCGCTCATTTAGTGTTGTCTGCATCTAAACAAATATCTAAATAGCTAACCTTTTCCTTCTTTTAAACCTGCATTATTTTCCTTCTGCTCCTTGATTGCTACAGCAGGAAAAAAAGAAATAAAATGTAAAATTAGAAAGCCTTGCCTATTTGTGTTCCTGTGTAAGTTCTGCATCATGTTACATTTGGATTCTTGTACCTTTAACTGTTGTTTTGAAGATAATGGGAAGAAAAATGTGCCCAATTTGCTGCTTTTTAAAACAGTTTTTCTGTTCTGAAAGCTTGCAACTTTTTTTTAACCATTGAGGTTGTGCCTGCTGTATTTATGGAAGATGCTGTTTGACTAGAAAAAGTCAGTATATTTATGATGGAACTTACAAATAGATGAAACTTCAACAATTTAGGGGTTTTTTTTGCTTTATTATACCTGTTCTTTGGTGTGTGTTAGTATGATAGTTCACAACTCAATGAAATTGGAAAAAGATCTGTCCTTATTATAAGGGCGCCTTACGTCTCTTCCAGATTGACATTCTGCCCAACAGAATAGCTGATGCTGCATCTCAGGAATGCAAAAATGATCAACCCCCAGCATTTAAAGTAAAAAAATCTTCTTTCTATTTGCTTTCATTTTTGCCGATGCTGCTGTTTTATTAAAGTTCTTCTCCGTAAGTACAAAGGTCAGTAACTTACTATGAAAATGGGTTCTGCAATTATTAAAATCCACATCTAGGAACTGGTAGTTTAGAGAAAGCACCAAGTATTGTAAGACTTGTGATAACAGTGGCCAACTTTTACTTACACTGTGTAGCTTTTTTCCTTTAAGTAAATAAGATATGGTTTCTTAGAAAAAAAATAACTTTTTGATAGTATCTCAAGCATTCTTATGTGTACGAGTGTTGCTGAGATTTCTAATCTTGTGTTTGAGGTACTTTTGTGGCAGAGGATGGCAGGCTGATGTGGCTTGATAGACCTATCTCTAAATAGTTCTGTAACTTTAAATCCTCTTTTTTTGGGAGTTTGTGCTTGTGAATGTGGCGACAAAGGAAAACCAAAACCTTATTTTCTGGTACTGGATGAGTTTTGAATTGTAAGCAGTGACCTGTCCAGCCAGCTGTGAGGTCTGGTGTGTTCCCCCCTGGCACAGCTCTGCTTCTGGCATGTCTCTGTGTACAGTGGTAAGCTCTGCTAAGCAGAAAACGAGCATGAATTGGAGAGGAATTGCGAGTCTTTTCATCTGGGAGTCAATCCAGCACTTGGACTCTTACCTTTTTCTTTTCCTGGCACCCTCAACATTGTCCACTGGAAAGGAGAAGTGAGGCTTGAGTTAAGCCCAGGTGTGTATAAAAGGTACTAAAATAATGTCTTTTGCAAGCATGTGTTTTGGCAAGATGAGTTCGTGTGTTTTACTGCTCCACAATGAAAGTCACAGTTTTAAATAAGTCTCTCTTCATCTTTTCACTAAGGCTCTTTTTACCTACCTTTAAATCGTATTCACAATTTCATTTTTTCCCTTTTTTCATTCCTTTCTTTGTCTTTTTTATTTATTTTTTTTAGCCCGTCATCAATCCAGTATAACTTAAAGGTCTGCAGTACCTTATGCAATCTCTTTGAAATAAACTGTATCTCATGTAGAAATTACCAGCAGGGAGACCATTGGATGCCATGTCGCATTCATTTCTCTGCTGCATCAGGTAATGATTTCCTGGTTCCAGGAGCAGGAGATTAAAATTCTGGTGAGAGGATTTGCCCCCTTCCTCACTCAGCAAGGCCCCTGTACCAGGGCTCAATCACTTCCTCTGCAGCAGCAGGAGCAGAGGTAATGTGATACTGTGGTCATTCAATCAGAGGTAGAAATGCTTTAATCCCTTCTATTCTGTCTGATAAATGCTTTCTTCTTTGTTCTGAATTCAGATCTCTAGTGTTCCTATTGTTGCAGGGATTGGGGGAGAAAAGAGATCATCCTGTCCAGTTAAGAGCTCAGTGATGATGCCTTCCTTTATTCCTACAGGTACTTTGTGATTTAGTTAAAAAAATCTGTGGGAAGGGCATAAAAGTCATAGGAAAGAAGGTGGGACTATCTGGTAAATCCCACCATGGTTTGTAATTTTCCTAAAACAAGAACAGTTTGTATTGTGAATGACTTTTTATTTGCAAAAGCACAGTAGAGATCACAGCAGCTTCTGCTTCAGCGTGTGGTCTTTGCTCTGAATAGTCGGGATGCTCCATATTAATTTGGCAGGTGAACTTCTGACTTCTGCAGCCACTTCTTTTGTTGTAGGAGCCACAGGAAAAGTGATGCTGTGGCTGCATCTGATGCCAAGCAGAGCTGGAGGGTTGGGGCAGCTCCCTAAGGCATCTCTGATTTTAACCTACCTGTTCTTCTTCATTGCAGCAGTATCACAAAAATGTGATGGATGAGTATCGACTCTGCTGCTTTATTTTGCTCCCTTTGCTATATCGACATGAGTTAATAGGGCAGAAGCAGAAGACAGACTTGGTACAAAGTGGAAAGAGATTTTATGTCAATAGGGATTGTAAGATAAGAGATACAGCATTAAGGGTGAACACACAAGAGAGTTAATAGCTAACCAAACCACTCGATATGCCTACAGGAGAAGGAGCAAGAAACTCTTTTTCATTGGAAATATGTTTTCTTTTTTTTTTGTTATGTATTCTGTGATACCAGTCTGGATTTTTCTCAGTGCTGTCAAATTTTTGAAAGATTGAAGTTGTTGTCTTTTATAATGCTGTTACGATGTTTCATAATGTTGGCTTTATGAGTTTTTGCTTGATTACTTGATCAAACTATTAAAGGAGAGAGCTTCCATTTTTAATAATTATACTAGGTCCGTATGCTGCCTTGATTTGGCCATATTAAAAGTGGAAATGAGTGTGTTAAGTGAAATTTAAGCTTGAAGGTGATTGGAAGTGGAAGGTGGAACAAATTCTGATGGAGTAATAATAGTTCACCCAGACCCAAAAGGCTGTAGATCACTTAAGCTACTTAATAAATGGAGTGTGTATTTGAGAATTTTAAACCAGTTTTTAGTGAGTAAGGAGCCCATTGGAAAGATGCTCTGGCTGTATACCCAGATGAAGAAAAAACATTTTAGGTGTTCTCGTGTTCATTGGCTCAAAAAAAAAAAAAAAATCTCATTCTGATATGTAGCAGTAGTTTGAAAGGCTGAAGAAATACTCTCATTGATATCAGGAGACGATTTCAACATCTTAAAATAAGTGATGTACTGCTGCTGTACAATGCATTGTTGGATCCTTAGAATGTCACTGAATTACAGAAAGGAGACTGCCAGGGGCAAGAAGCAGCCCTGGATAACAAATTGCAGCAGGTATTTGGAAACCAACTAAATATATGTTCACTGGACGATGAAAGGAGACTCGTAGTGTCTCTTATAATTACGGAAGAGATGAGTTGTGCTGCAGGCAGAGTTATTTAGACGGGTTGACAATTGAAAAATGAGTAGTTTAGTTAAGTATTGGAAAGATAGAAATGAATGAGAGTACTTAGACCACTTAGATTATGCATGGATGCGTGGTATAAGTATGGGGAAAAAAACTGTAAGGGATAAGGAAAGGCCTATTTCCTTGGACAAGTTTCCAGTTAACCTTCTGTTTCAGAGCTATTTTATGAGAAGCATGTTCTGCAATTTTCAGCTGATTGGTATTTGTGGCGTTTCAGCGATCGTTGAAAATGGACACCTGCATGCATTTCTAAAGGGGCCCTGCCTGGTTTGGGTCATAAAGCACTGCACTTGGGTAGAACTAGAAGAAGGAAAAAGCTCAATTCTATGCACTGCAGGCCAAAATATTATACCCATGCTACAGAAGAATAATGGAGCAAGCTGGAGAGGTCCTTAGGGACAACTTTTCCTTTGTAATCTTTTCAGGAGAAGGGAAATAAAGGAAACTTCCTTCTCTTCCTGCTTTATATCTGATTTTTTTCTTTGTGTTAAGATCTTCTAAACATGCAACAAATAGATTTCTGGCTGATTGTTCTGGAAATATGAAATCCATACGTCATTCACCAATACATCATTGGTGAATGTTGTAGTTACACAGGTGAGTATCTGACACTGAATTTCAAATGAGATCCTGGCAAGTTGAGCTAGAGGCTGTACTGGCAGATACTTGCATTTTTGGTTGCTTTTTGTCTTTGGAAAACTTTTCCTGCTACTAGAGAAACAGCATATAGAGGATTTCTCCAGATGCTAAATGTTTTGAAGAAAGCACAAGTCCCCTCAGACAGCAGTTCTCTCATCTATGTGACTTGCTTCTGTAGTAATGAATATATCAGATTCTATTATTAGTTGAGAACTAAAAATAACAAGTGTAAATGTAAAAAAAATGGGGAATGTATTGTTCATTTGCTAATGATTTTTCTAGAGCTCTCTGATCAGGATAACTGCAGATCAAAGCTTCAATGAAGTCAGCCACAAGTTGGCAAGCTCAACTCTTAAAAACCTCAGTGTGGTTTCTTTTCCCCTATTGGTGTGTAAATTCTCTTTCATGTTTTCTGGAGAAAGGTCAATATGTTTTTGGTTGTCTGACATAATTTGATATATCACTAGTGATACACCTGAAGTTTCATATTGTATGTTCTTTGCAGTTCTTAAGTGGTCTGGCAATCTCCAATAGATTTTTTTTCATATGTCTAATAACTGTAGGGGAATGAGCTTTTTCTCATTATTTTACCCTTGGCTCTAAGCTGTGACCAAGGAATGTATAAATAATCAAGAACGTATAGTGCTCTGTTAAAATTAAACCTAAACTGCTTCAGTTACTCTGATACTCAACAAGGGCAAATACCTTTTTTAATATGTTGAATGGAAAAGGGTAGCAATAATTTAATGAGGGATTGCAGCAGGAAACGATCTTGCTGGTGTCTTCACTATGAGAGTAAGGCTCTGATTGGGTGTAAATTTTGGCTGTTGCTGGTTGAAGAGGAGAGTTCTTTAGGTTTTTATTATAGCCACAGCATATTCCAATATTTTATCTGTTTTACTTGAAAATTCCTGACAAAAGCAAGGCTTCTACTTGGAGTAGTATTTGTAAGAATAAGCACTGGTCTTGTTCCTCTTGGCCCAAGCTGACACTGATTTCTCTGAGCTTACCCTGTGCTGAGGATCACACCAGAGGTGCACACATGCTTGGTCTGCTGAGACTTCGCTTCACGTCAAACCCGGGAGTCCCGGGGGAAATGTTGCTCTTTTCACACTGCCTGCCTGCCTCAATTAACATAATTCCAGGTTTGCAGTGCAACCTCAGCAAGCTGTCAGCCCAGTACTGGGTTCCAACAACCCTAATTCTTCCAAACATCAGTGGCCACCTCTTGGAGCTGGATGTTACAGGAAGTATGGGTAGCAGTGGCAGCTGCTGTCCTCCATAAAAGACTGGATGTGCAGTAGAAGACTCCAGCCTGTTACTACAAATGAGGTACATCACCGTTAATCTGACTGTAGAAGGTCTCTGTGGGCAGATGGAGGCTGTTCTAGCTGGAGGTCATGTTGCTTTGGAGCCAAAAGAAATGGTGAATTCAGAATTGGGGATTAGCAGTTTGGTCTGGAATTTCCATAGACAGTCACTTTTCAGATGAGTTGTGAATATGAGAATTACAAATATTACTTTTGTTTCTAGTTTCACATCTTTACCAAATGTGATGTAACAAGGTGCAGATTGGTTGATAATCACAGTCAGAGTCAGCATAGCTGGAAGAAGCTAGTTCTTTCTTTAAAAAAATACAAGAATAGTGGTTTCTGTTGAAATCTTTGATCATGGCCAAACAGCTATTATTAATCTAAAATATCAAAGAAGAGTGCTGTGATCAGATTTATCTTCAGGGCTGCCATCAGTTTTTGGAATGCAAGCAAGTTCAAACAAGAGGCCTTGTGCAAGCTTCTCATAGCTGCTAAATGATCATATCTCAGTCCATTGACTGGGACAACATAATTATTTGGCAAATAAATGCTGAAAGTGACATTCTGCTGTTAATTATGGTGGAGTTTGAACGGGACATTTAACTGTGAAGAGCTTTTCTATTCTTTTGTTAATTTACCTGGATTATTCCTCTATCAGTGTCTTGTATGAGAAAACGTGGTGCATGTTCATTCTCAGGGGCAGTCTCCATCTGCTTTTCAAATAGCACGCTGAGATAAACATCTTTGTTTCCAGATTTAATAGGAGATCAATGTTTTAGTAAATCTCAGACTTTGGTTTTGAGTTGACAGGGGTTTGAACCTTTGACTGTTTAAAATGGATGATTGGGTATTTTTTGTACTACGCTCCAGTTTTTACACCACTTCTTGCAAACAGACCCAGATGTTGAGGTGTTTGCGTTGGCGTGCATTGTTGCAGGGTTATTTCTAGGCTGTCAGAGCAGCTTCTTTATTTAAAAACAGCAAAAAAAAAATGTTTTTGGACTCATTTCATAAAACTGTGAAGTTTGGTGTTCATTGGTCTGTGGCCCTCCCTTCTCAGCCTCTTGGCTAGCTTGGTTGAACCAGAGAGGGGCAGGGCTTTGAGAAGTTTTGTGCAAACCAACAAAGGAGGGAGCAGGTATATCACCTTTACTCAAGAGAAAGGCAGAGGCAGCTGGCTTGTTCGACTTAGTTTGACAGTGGCAAGGAGAAGGAGATGTGCTTCCTTTAGCCCACACATTCATAAGTAGTAGAGAATTTGGAGAGAGAGTGTGGGGAGATGAGGGAAGGGAAAGCGTGGGCAGTGCAGGACTGGTGAGGATGATGCAAGAGAACGTTTGATTTATTACCTTGTGGGAAGGATTAGTAGATGTACAACAAAAATCCAAAGGAAATTGGGCTTTACTAGTTAGGTGGCTTTGTGGACTACAGACGTATCTGATGTTGTGTATGTGCATAAGATCAGTTCACATGGGCAGGGAAGGCTGCCTGTAAGGCGTCTTGTTTAATAACAGCTGTTGAAAAAGCTGTATTTTTTTCCTGACGCGTGTTTTGTAACTGAGCAGTTTAATACCATAATTGATTTTCTTAAACCCTCTTTTTCCTAATGTGTATGCAGCAAAAGAGAGATGTTTTGGTATGCAGAGTTTCATTTTGTGTCTTCCAAAGCTGAATCCATTGATTTTTTTTAATTTTTTTTTTTTTTTCCTGAGGATTAACAGGCTTGGTGGTGTACTAATTATAAAGAACTTTGTGGCAGAAAATTGCGAAACAGAGATTATTGCAGTGGGTGGACTCAAATATACTCTTGTGTTTTTGAACTAAATTCCTTTGGCTTTAACTCATATCTTAAATGCTGAGTTCCTTTCTCTTTGGCTCCAAATTGCCAATTCAGCTATGGACCAAAATGTCTGCACAGCTTCCTTCACCATATCTGGGCTGCAGTCTCAGTAGGAAATTCAGACATTTGCTATCTGTTCCAAGCTGGAACAGGTTGCCCAGAGAAGCTGTGGATGCTCTTCCCTGGAAGTGTTCAAGGCCAGGCTGGATGAGGCTTTGAGCAACCTGGTCTAGTGGAAGGTGTCCCTGCTGATGGCAGGGGGGTTGGGACTGGATGAGCTTTAAGGTCCCTTCCAATCCAAACCATTCCATGATTCTATGATTAGAAAAGTCAAGAAAGGGACTGATACATGGAAAATTCAGGCATTGAAGAAAAGAAAGGTTTGATCCTTCAGATATGCCTGTGATTGGGACTGAATGGGTTTGATTTCAATTTAATAATTACATTCTTGCACTGCCTCTCTCCCCTGAGCCAACCTATTTATAGTTTCTGGTCAATACTCCCTCCTCTTTGGCATCCTCACCCTCTCCCCTTTTGCATCCCTTGTGCTTGTCTCGCTCCTCCAGGGCAATTAAAGAGTTTCTGGTTTCCTCGGTGGTGGACTCAGTAGTGCCTCTGCCATCAGGATCCACCTGCTTCATGTGGCAGAAAGGGAAGCTCAGGTGACTAGAAATTAGAGCTAAGTGCCAGCAACCAAAAATAACCTACAGTTTTAACTGTTGACTTTTAAAAATCAATCTTTTTCCTTAAAAGTAAGTGCTGAATACTGCCAAGTCTTAGAGTAAAATATATGGGTGGTTAGATGTCAAATATAATTATATTGTGGGTTTTTTAAAAAAAAAACCAAAACAACCTACAGAACTCTTGCAGTAGCTCATAAAATGTGTGTTTACCTGGTAGAGATGGAAATGTTGCCTTTGTAGTTAACTTTTTATTGTTTTACACGGGGTGGGGGGGAACACTAATATAGGAAGCCATGAAAATGCTGTTCTGTTTATTCTGATTATTCTGTTGGAAAATTTCTGGAGGAGGATACATAGAATTATGTCTATTAATCACTTGTACCCAGAATAGCAATTTATGAAATGTAATAAACAATAAAATTAGATCAATCCCCAAAACAATAAGTTCTATTTCTTGAAGTGGTGCCTAGGGCAAACACAGAATCCTTGGGAACCAGTAAGTAAAATGTCATCTGCACAGATGTGTCCTTTATTTAGTAGATGATGCCTGGATCCATGTGCACAGACCTTTCTCGCTTAGACCTAACAAGAGAGGTTTT
Organism: Antrostomus carolinensis; assembly: GCF_000700745.2. Lineage (NCBI taxonomy): Eukaryota > Metazoa > Chordata > Aves > Caprimulgiformes > Caprimulgidae > Antrostomus > Antrostomus carolinensis. The sequence goes on along the minus strand of NW_010340759.1, from coordinate 313,121 downwards.
CCAATTAAATGGACTTTTTTTGGAAACCAGACTTATTAAACCATTTTTTAATGTGAAAATGTTGTGCTATTCAGCCACTGCAGTAGGCGTGCTGTAAGACTGACATTCAAACAGTGCTCCCACTAGTGAGTTGGATTTTCTTTACCCTCATTCAAGTATTCATATCTCATTTGTTGCAGGAAAGTGGGAGTGGAATGGGTGTGTGTTTTGCTCAAGCTGTTTATCCAAAATAGTTGAGTGTTTTGTGTTCCTCCTAAAGGCTGCTGCTGCCTCAGAATTGCAGTTGTACTTGGTGCCAGAGACCCGTGAAAGTTGATGAAAATGAAATGTTTCTGGTTTTCTACACGAGAGCTGAAATGCTGTTGGGTACATCGTGTGTCTTGTCAGTCTTGTATCTACCTTAATGATGATCCTTCACTTTCACTGGAAAAATACTTGATCCCACAAAATGAGGAAAGGCCCCGTACATCACATGGCTGTGTGCTGGCTCTTCTGTACTCATCTTTTCTTTAATACTCTGTTACACATCTAAAAACATTAAACTTCAGAGCTAAGTTACTGTTTGGCTCCTTATTGCCTTGAGCCCATCAGAGACAAGAGGAGTCTCATTGTTTCAGTTGATTAACAAAAACACCAAGTGGTAATTCTCTTAGTTTGGAATGTAATTTAATTCATGATGTAACAAGTGAGTATAAAAACAGGTGGTAGGGGGAAACAGGAAGGACTGATAAAACTTACCTAGTAGACTATAGTAAGTACATCTAGATGGTTTTTATTTGTTCAACACGTTTTGAGTGTTGAAATACCTTATCTAGCAAAAGCTCTTTTATAGATGAGAGCTGAGACAGAGTTTAAATAGGGTTAAATAAACTGAGTTTAGATTTTTGACCAAGCAGTACTGATTCTGTTTTCATTTTGCATCACAGAATGATACAGTGCTCAGTAAACATTGACATATTTATTGTGTTGGTATCTGTTTCCCTGAGGTTGAGAGGGTACTGGATAATAATAGGGGCAACAGCTAAATTCAGAATCAGTCATTCTTCTTTGGAGAGTTGTTGCTTTGTGCCTTTTGCTTTGTAATAGGCTGGTTTTTTTATGCTGGTGTTTTGAGCTGAGTTTGTTTGCACCTCTTCTGAGCCTGAGACTCAACTCCCAAGAGACTGTTGGATTTCACTAATCCTGTATAGTTAATTCAGGTTATTTTTATTCCTTTTTAATCTCACAGGATTGAAGAAATCCAGAACTGATTCCTTGCCAAATGATTCTAAAGGTGGTTTATGATAAAAGAACAATTTGATATTTCTCCTTTTTTTTTTTTTTTTCCCTTCAAAGGTTGTACCTTTCCTTGGCAGATATGAAGGCCTTGTGCAAAATTAAACCTCTGTTTCTGTTTTTGGGTAAATAACAATGCAGAAGGTAGGTACTTAATGGCTTTGTGTATTCCCGAGATGTTTGCAGTAGCTTGGCTGCATCAAAAGTTGACATTTAGCAGTCCAAGTCCAGCGGAGATTGGATCAATGCAGCGCAGAAGTGGAGTTGGAGGAGTTAGATGTAAATATGATTCTCTCTGTAACAATTAAAAATGCTTTTTTTTTTGGTGAAGATCTGGATTTCAACTGTGCTTAAATACATTCAATTAGGTCTGCAGTTCATTGGTTGTCCAGTACTTGGAACAGATTGGTGCTAATTAACTTCTGCAGTGATGAAGTAGTTTTAATCAAGCCTTTCAGATGTAAGATGTACAATATTGCTATGTCTGTGTCCCTCATGCCTTTGGGTAATGTTTGTTTATATCAGATGTTTTCTTGTTTGTGTGCATTGCTGGCATATTATTGCTGCATGAAGACATCAGACCCACCCTAATTTTTTTCATTTAATGGAGTGTGACTGCTACAATTGTCTGTTTGGTCCTCTGCTGTTAATACCATGCACTGAGGAAAACTTAGGGTGTTGTCTAGTTTTGAGTTTCATTTATTTATTTATTCCAGGATTGTAAACAGATTTGCTTCCTGAGTGGGAGTAGAGCAAAGCACTCGCTTGATTGATTTGTTACTTGCAGGGACACAGAACCAGGGGGATCTATCGATTCCCCACAGCTAGCTGAACCCAGTTTGTAATATACTTAATTGCTCTTCAGCAGACTTCACTTTACCCAGTCTAACTTTAGAAAGAATGTTCTCTGTGTTTGCAGCAGTGTTTAAGGTGTGTGCATTATGGCAGACTTCTTTCTAGTTTTAACCATTTCAGAGCTGAAGCAGGTACCAATGCTGTGCCAGATCTCCATGTGGTCCGTTCGTCCATCTGACATTCCTGTCTTTATGTTCCAAATGGTTCCTGCAGAGTGGCCTTTCCAGCCTGAGTGGCACCATTTTTCCTGCTCTGACATATGAACAAGCTGCTGTTTGTTCTCATTCTTTGATTTTTTAAATGTTTTTTTTATGGTGTGTCTGTGTACACGCATCTGCCACAGATTTAGCTATTTTTATCAAGTTACTGTTTGCCAAGTCCCACAATTGCAGTCTCTGTCCAGTGTTGTTGGTGATATTTGGGATTATCTGTCTTCCTGTCTTTATGGACATTTTAGGTACCTCATATGGAAACTTGTCAGAGCTAATTTGTGTCAGTGTACTTGTACTTTGATCTTAATTTTTCCAAAGCTTGGATTTTGCTTAATGATGACCTGGAAATGAACATCTTTGTGTACTTTGTGCACAACCTTGTGCAAGTTGTGTAAATAAACCTAAAGAATGGTTAGTAACTTTGCTACTGCTTGAGCAACAGCCCCCACCCCCAAATTTACCCTATATTTAAAAATGATGTTTCTGGATTTAGTGAAGAACTTTGATATGATAAATGATTGTAAGGCTGATGGAGTACTGAATGTTTGCCAAAACCAAGAGCATTGCTTTGTGTGTCTGCTGTGTGCTAGAATGAAATAATTAACACAATATCAGGAGTTTAAACTCTGTGATGATTTTGTAGTGACTCAACACATGGTTGTTCAGAGGAATTGCTGTAAAGGCTTGTGTAATTACCTCTTGTTCAGAGCCTTGGGGAGTCAACTGAGTTGCTGCAGTTCCCTGCTGCCTCACCTCTGCCATAGTGACATCCTAAACTATTCCTGTGGTGTCAGCAATGACTTCATGACTGTGCCCTCTCATGTCACAATTTCACTCCTTGCTAGTCTTCATGCCCTTCATGGTAGCAAAGTTCTGCTTCTAAGGTATATTAAAAAAAAAAAATTAATCCAAATTTACAAATTTTTCAACTATCTTGAAAAACTGCTTTTGTGAACTGTAAGGTTTTTTGTTTTTACAGCATTCAGTTGGTTTTATTTTCCATTTTCAAGACACTGTTAGACAAATGCAGAGTAGACTGTTTTGATTGATTGGAACTGTGGGCTGCTTCTCCTTTCTTGTACCCCCAGGTGCAGTGTGACCTAGGCACGTATTATATTCTTGATTGTATGCATCCTTTGTGCTGGTGGTAGTTGATGGAAAGAATAAAGTAGTTTGTTCGATAAAATTCCAACTTTTTATCTGCCAAACTCAATGCATTATGGATGGGCCCTTATGGATAAAGCAGTTTGGAAAACAGAAAGATGTTTGCTTTTTGTTTTTTTTTTCCTCTCTGGAAGACTCCTGCTGAGGTTGGTAGAAGGGCATTCTAACAATAGTCTCTTCTGTAGGAGGTGAATTTGTGTTATGCTATCTTTTTTTTAGTAGAGAAAGATAGGATTGAATAGTCATAAGACTAAAATGCATCGTAGAAAGATCCATTAGTTAGAAATGGCCTTTGAAGCACACAGCATCTGCCATAGAGGCTGTGGTAGAAGCCAGTGAATAGCTGCAGCTTCTCACCCATTTATTTTCATGTGGAAACTCAGTGATTTGGAAACATCTGATTTTTATTTTTTTTTACCTGGAAAATTGACAATTTCCACCAGCATCCTGACCCCCCTGGATGTACTGTGATCCCTTCCCAATGCTTCCCACTTGAGATGCAATCCTCCAGGAGCAGAAGTTCTTAGCAGTAAATGAATTTGCTAATGAGCTTTCCTCCCAAAACAGCGAGGAGATGCCAAGTGACATGTTGGGAAGTGCCAAGCAGGAGGGAAATGGCTCTTCTGTGCTGACTGTCATAAACAGGATGTGGTTTGTTTACAGTCCTTACTTGATCTCTGTCGTCCCCCCGTCAGGGCTGCGCGTGGAGGAGACTCCTGCAGTGGCCCGGAGAAATATGAGGTTTCTGAGCCAATATCAAATACTGTGTCAGAGGAGAAAGTGGCTTCGGGCGAAGGAGCAAACCAAATTAAGCAGCATATCTTGGATTGTTCTGTGCTTTTCTGGGGTATTTATCACCCTGACTGCGCAGCTGCGTTTCAGTCGACTGCAGAGCAGAGGGAATTTAATAAACTGTGGGGATAATTGTTGGGTGACTAATTTTAAGAAGAGATGCGTTTGAAAAGCTTTGGTAGTGGAATAGTTTTGGAATTCTGACAACAGTTTGTTAAGAGGTACGTTAGAAGAAAACATTCTTGCAAGTTGTTAAAAGAATAGAGTAGTTCAGTTGGAAAGGATCTACAATGATCATCTAGTCCAACTGCCAGGAAAACCACTTCATATTTTCCTATCACCCCCAAAAAATCCAAATAAAATCCTTGGTGTTGGTTGAGCCAGCTCTGAACACTGTTCTGAGGGGATTCTGCTGACCATCTCAAATCTCTTTAGTACCATTGCTGCCCAAGTATATGTAGGGTTAGTGTTACAAAGTATTGTTAGAGCTGTGAGAAGAAAAGCAAAGGACCTTTGGCTCTTGCCATTGATACCCTTGACATTTACGGCTGCTAAACTCATGTGCTATAAAATAGTCCGTATACAATAACATGGTGATGATCTGCCCTTGTTATAAGTGAAGATTCCCCTTGGAGTAATAGGAATAGTCAGAACACACCCGAGGCGCAGTGGCTGTCAGTATGGTGCGTGCTTCTCCTGTAGGAAAGACTGTGAACAATCTAATTAAGCCAAGTTTTATTCTCTTAGGCTTTACTGCCAATAAAAGTTCTTCTCTAGAAAAATAAAATTGAGCTGTAGCCCAGAGTAATGTGATTTGCATTAGAGCAGATTGTGAACATAAGGTAAATTTTTAAGTATCAAAGTAATTTAGAGACCTAAGTTTGAGAAATTCAGTGATAGTTAAACTTGGAACTGTCTCTTGTAGTTTGCTGAGAAAAGGCCCTGATGATTGGGAGTTGATGTTCTCTGTTTTTCTACATATATGGATCTCTTCCTGTATATGCTCTTATACTACATGAATAATTCAGTGCTTGTAAATAGACAGGGAGAAGTGTTGAGATGGTGAGTTATGGGTTTCTTTGACAGTCATGTATTTTAGTTGTAGAGGTGTTAAAAAAAAAAAAGAAAAGGAAGAAAGTTAAAGTAACACTGTTACACCATCCTGGGAGCGTGTGTATTGGCTTCTTTATCTGCTCCTCTCAAATATTTCATTGTGCTTTAAAATCATTTCCTTAATTCATTGTCACTGACTTACCAGCTCAAGTTTATCTGAAGAGCTTAGTGACCTGCAGGCTGTGTTGTCTCTTTTGGGGTTGCAGAGACTGTTGAAGTTCCCTACAAGCAGCTTGGTTTTTCAGACAGCCACGTACTGCTCTGGCAGGTTTTGGTGATGCATTGGTTTTCTGTCTGCCACCCATGAAGATGAGAACTGAAAAGGCTAATTGTGATAAGGAGTAGGGAAAATATCAAAACTCTGACAATAAATGAAATTATTTGGTGTACAAGTTGTATTGGGAAGCGAGGCTATTTGTGTACCATTTCTCATTTTGAAATCAAGAAACAACTTGCTTTCAGAATAGGAATAAATCACTCATATAGAGTTTATCTAACCTCCCAGTGGCTGCAGACTTTTTTTTTTAAGGATTTGTGGCAGGCTTTAGTGGTGTGGCCTGACTCGCTGTGCTCTGTCTGACTGGGGAAATGAGAACTGGTGACTGTAGGCTGTCATTCATTGGTAAGATTTTCGTTTTTAAGTCACTCCTCATTATTGGGGAAAATAATGTGAGGAGCCAAAAGTTATATAATTTGTAGAATTAAAAACAAATGTCATCTACAAACTGAGGCTACAGTGCAGGACTGCTGAATATTTCAGGAAGCAAAGTCATGACTTAAGTATTAACAGACACTGAGGATTTCTAATGTAAACTGAAAGGGTGATTGTAGCAAGCCAGCACTTCCTAATCTCACAAAAACCAATAGGTTTTGTATTTAACTCTTAAATCTGCGAGTCTGAAAGTATTTGTGTTTCCCATTTTACTTTGCTATTGTGCTTTCTAGTCTTCATCTGGAGGAAAAAAAGTGTTTTGGTAAGGGAAGAGTTACTACAAAATAAAGCCCTAAAAAAGTGAAACCATCAGCGCAGCATGAAGCAATCCTTTACACAAACATCATTTAGCCATAAGAAATAGAGAGTTTACCTCTCTGTACAGAAAACATGGGTTTACATTCTATGGAGCAGAATATGTATCCAGCTGTTTGTATTATGATTATTATTTCTTTTTTATTATAGGCTGTTCATGTCTAAGGGGAACAGCCAAGCTGAGGAATGGGTGTGCATTGTGCTGGGAAACCCTGTTTGGCGCTTTGTCCCAGCCAAAAGGAGAGTGACAGAAATACTAATGGAAAAAAGGAAAAAAAAACTTAAGGGATTGAGAAATGTTTTCCTAGCAGTATCCAGGAAGCTAGAACTTGATGGTGTGTTTTTGAAATCTTTTTTTCTAGTACATTAAAATTTTCAAGGGCTTCTTGTTATGTAATTTTTAAGACGCTGTATTTCTAACATGCAAGGTATGAAAGCCCTAACTGATCAGAGGGCGTCGAGAGATCCAGGAACTACTGTGTCAACAGTATATTCTGGAAATAAGTTTCATTTATGTATTAATAAACCATATGGGGGAGAATGTGGGAAGTGTCTGTTTTTGAAATAAAAGTGCTGTGTACTGCAGCTCCTCAGGGTGTAGGATGGGAGCGCTCAGAAGCTATATCCCACGGTCCCGTGCCTGTACCCGGTACATGGTCCTACTGACATGTCCATGTGCCATGTCCAGTTCATTGTGTGCTTTTTTATTAGTGGTGCAACATGTGCACTGGGGATCTGACACTTCTTATAAGCATCAAAATTATCTCCAAGTGCTACATAACACACACCTTGACTTGTTTTTCCCCATCTCTTGGGTCTTCAGCAGCTGGCCACCACGGTTAGCAGCAGCCTAGTCCTGTCCGTTGCTTTTCTGCAAAGTGGTTTCAGATGCTGGCAATGAGCTTGGAGGAATTGTGTCAGATGTGTCATCTTGCTTTTCAGCTTTTTTTCTCAGGAGCCTGTGGTTTCTTCCTGATAGTATTTTGATCCTGTTACATGAAGGTAGAACAGCCTATGTAGCAAGTGGGCACTCTCTGGGAGCTGTCTGCTGCTGTCGGGAGACCTCATTCAGCCCAAGCTCCATTGTGGGAGACATGAGATGATTTAAGATTTGTCTGGGCAGATTTGACATCTTCCAAGGGACTACGTACATAGGGATGGGGAACATGGAGGTACAAACTTCACTTCTGCCTCCTAAAATGACTCTAGTTGCAATTCCTAGGATGATATGGCCTGATAATGTGCATTTCGAACAGATGTGTGAGTATGTGGTTTTTATTCACCATTAAATCAGTGGGGACTAGTGTACGCAGCTCTACACTGAATTGATTTTACCATTGTGATTTGTACCTTGAAAGGATTAACCAGTCTTTTCCCTTAAATGACTTCTGCTCTGAAGTCATGAAAAATTTAGCATTGTCAGAGATCAAGCATCATGACACGACACCCTGCAAGCATCAGAGATCTCTTGGTACTTGATGAAAAGTGGGTGTTCTGGAAGTCCTCACAGAGACCGTTGGAAAGGCTTTTGACACTGGTGAGACTTGGAAGTCTTTAAAAAAGATCACAAGTGAAAATTAGCCGGCAGTGGTACTTACTCCATCATCCATTTTAGACATAGGACTTTGCCCAAGGTTGCTGCAAGTGAGAAACATCTTTAACATGAACAGCCCAGAGAACACTAAGGTAATCCATGTGAGGAAAAAGATGTAACCTGTAAAGTGTCTCTCCCCATACACCTCAACCCTAGACACCAAAAATAGCTTTGAAATTAACATTTTACCTGTATTATAGAAGAGAGGACATTCCTTCATGGCATTCCAGCTGTTGAGTTACCTGGAAAACAGCCAGGTAGAAAGTTAGGGGATGGTGTAGCAGCTGGGCTAGATGTGTGCAATTGTTTGCATTAAGAGAATGTGTGTATTGAAGCTTGTCAAATTTTCTGTTTCTACAGTATTTCCAGTTTGGATTTTTTCTGTTAATGTTCTGTTAGATTGTGTTTTTGCATGGTTTTACACTGCTAGGTTGGGATTTTTTTTGTGTGTGTTGTATTCTCACTTTTGAGAAAATAAATACTGGTTTTGTGGAACTGTCTTTGATACATTTTTCATGATGGCTTAATAATAGAACTAACATGAAAGCATGCTTCCCAACAATGTAGTGTGATTTCCATACAAGGGGGAGGGGGGGAACCCCAAACATTTTGATTTTTTCATTAAAATTTAAAGAAATATTATATGAAATTCTCCTTGGCATTTCTAGAATAGTCATTATTTTTTTTCTGACATAGTGCACATAGCATTTTTAAATTCATTTTTTATTTTTTTTAAAAAGCAGCTTTATAAATCACTAAACTGCTTCTCTTCTCAGCAGGGACTGATCAAGACACCAGCAAGCAGGCCTGACCATGCACCCCAAGTGATTATCACGCAGGATGCAGTCTTAACGTTGTTCTTTACATTAACTCTTTGCACTTCCCATTTCCTGAGACAATATTCTTCCTTTCTGTAGTTGGGGTTTTGCAGAGCATGCTGTGTGGTTCCATACAGGCAGGTACTGACTGCTCAGCAACTTGTAGCTTGGCCATGACTGTTGTGGAAATGAAGGAACTGGAAGGAACCTCTTGGATTCTAGACCAGACCCTAAATTTGTAGGGATCATGTCATATGCTTTAATTGACTTATTGGGGTTTTAAATGTCCTATTTTGTCTTATTGTCAAACCCCAATTGACTTATTGGGGTTTTAAATGTCTTATTTTGTCCTCTGGACTGTATTTTAAAGCAATATGACTGTGTCACAGTCCATGACATATTTAACTTTTGATACATCCCCACATGCCTATAGGTATTTTTTTTTTTCCCTGGAGTAGAACAGATGGCCTATTGTTGATTTAATTTGATTACCTATAATAAATGCTTCAGTAAAATATTTAAAAGTTATATACACAGTACTGGAGCCAAGAACTGACTTATGGTGTAGCTTCTGCCAGATCCTAGGCAATATCACATAAATTCTGTTTAGATGTAGAATTTTCTTTCAGTTCTGCTACTTTTGATTTACTTCAGTGTCATCTTCTGCCAATCTCAGCTAAAAATATCTGATGCCAAAATATTTTGCTTTGTAATTTAATGATTTATTCATCTTTTTTTTTTTTTTTGGTCATATTATGTGAGCTGTACCTGAAACTGAGCAGAATTTTGGAGCTCTTAGGAAATGCTTGTTACAGCTCCTGTCCTGTGGAAGGGGCTGCAGTGGGATTGTTTTTAATAGCAGTGCTTGAAAATTACCTAGATGTGTTTCTCTGTTTGCTTTCAGTACACCTGACTTTTCCCTAATCTTTTCTGTTACCTCTTCACTACTCAGCTCCACGTCCTGATGTTGCTGGAAAATTGATTGCTCACATAGGTGGTATTCTAGTTTATCTTCCTCATATACAAGTAGAGCATTCTGTGCCTATAGAAACAAGCATCTCTCATCCCTGGTAAAATTATCATTATACACACAACTGTTTCTTTTGTCCTGTCTTCATATGCTCTGTGCTTTCCATGTTTTCTGAAGATAACTGTTGATCCCATCTTTTTTCTTCTTTGGCTGCACTTACTGGTGTTACCAGTCCTCTGTGTTTCCACTTGCTCTGTGTTAAGCAAGCTTTCCTGTGCTGTTCTTTGCCTCCCTACCTGGCTTCATTGATTTATCGTGCCATTTTAGCGTGTTTGGTTTTACAGGAGAGAAGGCTGATTTGTAGCATCCCCAGCTGTATGTTAAAATCTTTTAATGCACTTACATTTACTTTACCGTGAATCCCAGACAAGTTCTTTTAAGCATTAGAGATTTAAAGAGCAAGCTTAAAATTCTTATTTGAAGTCCATATTTGCATGTCTACTCTATGTACCTTCTGTGCATACCTGGGTCATCTCTTACCTAAATCCTGTTATTATAGAATCATAGAATGGTTTGGATTGGAAGGGACCTTAAAGATCATCCAGTTCCAACCCCCCTGCCATCAGCAGGGACACCTTCCACTAGACCAGGTTGCTCAAAGCCTCATCCAACCTGGCCTTCAACACTTCCAGGGAGGAGCAGCCACAGCTTCTCTGGGCAACCTGTTCCAGTGTCTGACCACCCTCACAGTGAAGAATTTCTTCCTAATATCTCATCTAAACCTCCCCTCTTCCAGTTTGAAGCCATTTCACCTTGTTCTATCACTAACTGCCCTTGCAAAAAGTCTCTCCCCAGCAATAAAACTTATTTATTGCAAGTTCTTTAATTCTTCAGCAGCTAAACTGCATAGCTTTTGATTTGCATAGAAATCTCCTTTTTATTAAAACTGAGGGTTCACTTGGCACTCGTGACCCGTACGTGCCATTTAGGAACAGTTTAGCTGATGCTTTTTACTTCATGATGAACTTCCAGACAAGGATAGGAGTGACTTACAAGCCATGTGAATTAATTCAGTAGTTCACTGCAGCTTCACAAAAGCTTGTGGTGGCCAAGTGTTGGACCTGTATTGTCTCGTCTGTGGGTGTGTGCATGGGCTTCGCATCATGCAAAGGGGGGATGCTGCTGAGTACTGGCTGCCTTATGGCTATGCCATGAGGGGTGTGCTGCTTGGTGCTTTGCACATCTCTGCTGTGTGACAGGATGCAGGTAGTTGCCATCTCCTGAGCAGATGTGACAGACAGGCATTTCCTACCTTCAGGTGCTTTGTAACAGGTTGCTGAGGCCTGTGCTTGCCACGAGATTGTGCAAGGTGGAACAAGCACCATGGCTAACGTTGGTCAGAGAACTCAAAACAGCCTGCTGGGAGGGGTGGCATCCAGGGACAAGGGGTGTGCAGTCCCCTGTCCTGTCACTGGTGTCGAGTGAAGTATATGGGAGTTGCTGAAAAGACTTGAGGTGGTTTAACAGGAGACACAAAAATATGCACCTGGCATTGAGGATAACTTATGAGTTTTATGGAATTCTTATTTGAATGAAGACGATGCAAGTTAAGGTCTTGCTTTTTCTGAGGTTTGAGATTTGCAATAATCATTTTAGTAACATTAATTTGGTTGTGTTCTTATAGCTGTGGTTTTATTTCATACCATATACTGGTTTTGATTATATGTATGAAGGAAAAGCGAATATTTTTAGATAAATTGTATGCCTTTGATATGAAAATATTTAATTATGGAATATAACTTTTGCAAAAGCAGGTGGCTTTAAAACTGTTTATTTTCTAACTGCTCTGTATGGTCATAAATGCAATACTGAAGTAAAAACACAGATCAGCTTTTAGACTTGTTTTCAAGCCTAGAGGGTTGTATGTTGGTTTTAAGTTTTGAATACTAAACATAATGGTATTGCTGGAGGTAAGTTCTGGCTCCCAAGTTACAGTAGCATGAAATAAACAGACTTTTATTACTGGCAATCAATGAATACATTTTGTTTTCTATTAAATCTGACTTAGTTGAAGACAAGCCTGAAATGAGCTTTTCCTTGATCAGCTTCTGGTGCTTTTATGCTTTTACTGTCTATGTTAGCAGGAAAAGGAAGACAAGTGATGTGTCGTACTGGTTCCAGGTAGTGTGGGCCTCAGTCCAAAGAAGAATTGGACCACTTGTGTGTTTGGGTTTAAACTGAATAAGATGATTCAGCTTATGCTTAAATGTTCCTGAATTAGGGGCCTGAGATTGCCAAGTCCTCTGGGAAAAGTACTTTTTAGGGGTTGACTATGTCAAATATTGAACAGACCTTTTAGCAGCTCTTATCAGAAAGACTAAAGTCCTTTCATAAGCAATGAAAAAGCTTTAATTTCATATGGATTTCTCTGTCTTGGTTGATTAACTTTCTTTAAACTGAATTGTGCTTAAGTTTTCTGTTGATTCTTCATTAGCCTGGAAAACCACCATCCTTTTCTCCTGTTGCTCTTTTCCTACAGAGTGTTTTGGATAGCAGCGTGTGAGCTGCTGTATTCAACACCAGCAATTAGGGACTAAAGAATTAAGGGTGAATTTGTGAATTCCAAATTATCCCCTCACCAACTGCTTATTTTCACAAAACTAGTAGGAAGAGCATTATCCTTGAGACGTCTGCTGGCTATTGTATGTAGGTGAAGTTTGCAAGCAGGTATTATAGGGGAGGAAAAAGATGCACAGAATTATTGTCCAACCTTGATTGTAAATAAGTGATTAAAAAAACCCCAACCCTAAAAACATGGGGTTTGCACCCAGAGTTGCTTATAATTATGCTGTATGTTTTTAGGAGAATAATTTACAACTTATATCTTTTGCTTAAAAAGTGATACAGTTACATTTAACTTCCTTTCAGAAGATGATAAAAGCAGTGTTGTGTGTGTGCACCTGCCAGGAGGAATTTGCATTGTCATTTCCAAATCCATGTCATATTTTGATAAAGCATCATTAACTGGTTATTAGTCTTTGAAAAAGACACTGATATTTCCTGTGAATGTTGTGTCTGGGCTTTTATTGAAGATTTTTTTTGTCACACTGACTGACCAGAACCTTTTACATGATCCTTTAAACCAGTTTGTGAATGAATTCCGAATTACTCAGGGTGCATTTGGATTTTATACTCCAGTCACCTGTATTGAATTGAGCCACTATTGGCTCTTGTATCAGTGATTTCGTAGAGGGACTTCTGCTTGGTTCTTTGACTGGGTGACCTTTGAATCAGTCATTATCTTATGCATTCTGAATGATAAATCTCAACTCCCTCATTTCACATTTACCTGCTACTCTAAGTTATCTCATATTTACCTGATGCTGTGTAATTAGGAAATTACAGAATTTATACAATAGATGTTGTATTTTTCATGTTTTCTAGTTGGGAAAATATAATGGGAAGTGGCTTAATAAGTATATTTAAATTTATGAAGTATTTTCATTGGAGGTCACTTAAGAAAGCTTCCCTAATTTGTAAATTTATACTTATGCATTTACTTCCTCCCAAGAACCATAAAATAGGGAGTACAGCACTACCAAAATGAATGTTAAATCTTAAAGTCTGGGCAAATACTTGGACCTCCTCACTGAGCCTTTTTCTTAATGTGCAATAGTATTTGGTTAAGAATTGTTATTAAATGACTCTTAACTGTCATCCTTGTTTTCTGTAGCTTTGTTGAGCCTAAATATTAATTAAAATAGCATATCTTATACAAATATTCAGTTTGTCCAGGAACTGTCAATGTTAGAGAGGACCCATCTGACCACAAAATTCAAGCACGGTTGATTTGCTGATAATTAAAATATGATGCCAATTAGTTGTGGTTTTCATTAATGTGGGTTTGTGCCTGTAACTGGGGAAGGAGAAAAATTGTTTAAAAATGACCATTTAGAAAAACCTCTTCTGCCTTCCCTTATGTACCTTGAATACAAGAAGCCCATGCAATTAGTAAAACATTTGTTGCTTTTGTTGTTTGACATCTGAGAAGTGATGCATTTATTTATTTTTTTTTCCTTTAAAAGAGAACCTAGAGCAAAACCACCCCTAGATTACTTTGAAAGCCAAGCCTTTCCTGGTAATCAAGTGTTTACAGAAAGATGCTTTGTTCAAACCTTTTCTGGGGCTCTGTATGCTTAAACAAAGGGCTTTTAGACTTAAACACAGCTGTTCATTTGAAAATGAAAAATCAAATTAAGCAGAACCAGCTTTTGAAAGTTAATGTTGTATAGCAACTGAAACAAAAGAATAAAATACTGTGTTTTACTTTTCACTTAAATAACTTTTTTTAACATAAAGTTTTCGACGAAAAAGTGTGGTTTGAAAGCTGCTCATCTCTTGCTGTATCCTGCAATAGAACATCTGCGTTCATTCTGACGCGGATGAATGACATGAATTAAACTAAAACCGTTGAAGTGCTCTTTTTAACATAATTACACCTTGTTCATTTTGGAGACACAATGCAGGGATGAAATGCCAATTAAGGCTGGTATGTTAATGAGATTGAGACTGAATAGGGGATTAGAGCGGACACAAATCCCAGTGGAATTGATTTGATATAATCCCTCAAGTTTGTTCTGTTTTCAAATGTACAATAACATTTCTATTAAAATTTCCAGGCATAGAATAAAAACAAAAAAAATCCCCAAACATGTTTGATTTGGGGATATGGTTAAAGAAGCTGTTCACTGGATCTCAGTTTGGTAATCTTGGTTTTATTGTCTATGTTCATGTCAGATTGAAAGAAAACTTTGTAGCTGTTTGGTATCTTTGTCAGCTCAGCGTTCTCTTGCACGTTCATGCCAGATGTGTGTCATGGAGTTCAGCAATATATAAATATTGCTTTACTACAGGTCCCCAACCTTGTGAGATCAAGATGTGAAGTATGTGGAATTCATGTTGTAAATATATGTGTGCGTATATATGTAAATGTTTACATATAAAAATAAAAAAAATACATTATATGAACATTAAAATTTTAAAATGTTTTATATTACAGTGTATGTAAAATATAATGACAACAAAACAAAAATACCCCAAACAACCGGATGCTTTCCCCTTATAAAGATTGACTCTAACATCCAATAGCATCGTTTTTTAATTGTGTCCTTTTGGAATGATCATCCAAAATGATGCATCGGCAAGAGGGTGGATGATTGCTGGCTGGTTTAAGCAGGACAGAGTGTAACATCACAGCTAGTGATCAGGAGGAGGAGACAAGATGTAGATGCCAATGGCTTGTTGTAGCTAGATTGGTAAGCTGTACCTATGAGTGAAGACACACAACTCTAGAGATGGAAGATAGTCTTTTAATCAACTGCATTTAAAAAAGGCAAATAAACAAACAAAAAACTGACATGAAGGATGCTTAATCAAAGCAAAAATTTTCATAGCTGTGAAGACATAATTCTATTTCCTAGAAAACTCAATAGTTTATCTACTAGAATACCTTAAGGCAAAAGTCTCTGCTGGATCTTAATGCAGATCAAGAGGGCTTTAGGAGCACAATCCAGCCATCACTTTAGGTTCATATCTGGTTTTATTATGAAATGCCATATCAGTACCTGTAATTGTTTCCTGTGTTTCTATTAAATGACTTCTAGAGACAGATCAAGAACTCATTTGCCACAGCTATGTGGAGGACAGCTGGTTTCCTAGCCAGGATCTGAATCAGGGAGACTTCAAGTCAGAGCACTTCAAATGAACATAGATCTTAAGTAGGAAACTAGAGAAGGTCCTGCAAAATGCTGCCCAGAGGTCCTCGTTACATGCTGAAGCTCAGTGTGAAAAGGTGTTGCCTATGGTCTTTTCAGATTGCCAGTTGTGTATCCAACTCAGTGTCAAATCTATTTTCTCTGTCATACAAGTAAATTTTTTTTGTCTGCACGACTGAGGATTTACCATATTGTCAGTCACCCAGGGCAGCTTCATAAAGGGAAGGTTCACAGACACACTAGAAAGGAGAAAATTCTTTTCTATTCTTCCTGTACAGTTTAATTTGTTCCTGTATTACTCATAGGTGGAAGCCCTTGGGGCATTTTTATTTGTTCTATATTCTAAGTTGTATTAAATTCTGGGTTCTCTTTGTGTCAGGGAGTCCAGTTATTTAAACAAGTATAATTCTTGACTTTTGAGGACGTTTTTAGTTTTTTAAATAGAATCTTGGAAATTATACTGTTGTGACACCTTATGATTAGCTGACCTCTACAGATCAGGAAAGCTATATGCAGAAAAATAGCTGCTTGAATTAATCAAAATACTGTTTTTCAGTAGTGGATTGAACCTCTTAGAGAATGAGTTGTCTTCATTAAACGTGTTTTTCTTTTGCTACTTCTGTTAGCTTATGGCAGCACCATTTGTCTTCAGTCTGTCTCCATATGAGCCTCAAAGCAACTCTTGGGTTAACAGCTAATATTAAAATGAATTATTAATATTGGTAGAGATTACGTTGGCTTGCAGACTAAAGTATTTGGGAAGAATCTGGAGCTCTGGTACAGCCTCCTGTGAATGTCAGGGCTGATTTATACCTACAGCAATTTTCCTGGTCTGTTTCTTAAGCCAAAATTCTCTGTTTCAGTCTTGGGTAAGCATTGTATTCTGCCATGCCTTGGGGCTGAGAGGCTGTATTGTGACTGGCTGGATGGCAACCTGTCCTCATTCATAGGTAACTCTGTGATTTCTTGTCTGGGCTAGAATATACAGCAATTAATAGCAGAAGCGTGATTGTGTCCTGGGATTACAAAATGCAGCAGTTTGAGGCTCATCTGCACAGTCTGTGGCACAGAGATCAAATCTACTGTTAAATCTTTGTACTCACCTCCCAGAGAAACCTAAGGTCTCAGTGATTTTGTTCACTACTTTAATTATTGGTGCCTGGGATATCAAAAAGGCTTCTTGTAATGATATCTCAGCTCTTCATGTAGAACAGAACTTTCTTAGGTTAAAGATCACTTTGAAGGGGTGCTATTTTCTTCAGGCTGTTAAAAAAATTAAACTCTATGGATCTAAACGCAACATCTACCTCCTCCTGGATATTTTGGTATTCATAATTAAATAACTTTACTAATTCTATTTAAAATAGTTTAAAAATGGGTAATGAATGAAAGCTGCCTGCTTCTTCAGGGATGGGAAGAAGGAAAGAAACCCATAAGCTATGTGTCATGTCAAAGTTGTAACGCTGTCACTGTAGTGGAACATAGTTGGTACCATGGTGATAGCGTAGGTGTGAGAACCCAAGTGGAATAGAGGGGAGAAATCATATCTGTTACTCAGTGCTGTATGCACTACTGCAAAATCTGCTGGCCACTGTGTGTCATTGTGCTGGATCTAATTCAAAGTGGGATTAATCTTTGCACTTACAAGATGCTGGCATTTTGACTTCATTTCTTACAGATTAGTTTAAATCTTTTTCCATTTGAATAGCAAAGCATCAAGTTGTTACAGCCTGTGGTTGCTGCCTGTGCCTGTGAGTGGGGTAAGGGAGGAGTCCCAGTTCTGGGATATTAATTCCCTGTAATGCTCTGGAAGCTGAGACCCTCCAGCATCCATATCACTGCTGTTAAACAAACAAAACCGCAAGCAAAGCAAAACAAAAACCCAAACCAAAAAACCCAAAAAAGATACTGCTGGTTACTGTCTGGTTTTGCTGATCATACATAACCAGCCAGATTTGGATTCATCTGGTTTCTGAGACTGGGAATTTGTCTTTTGTATTAGATGTGTTGGGAACACTGGAATTAGATGTGTAAGAATAAAGCGATGACATTCTTAAGTTGAGAACTTACCCAGGTATGAAGTCATGTGCTGAGACCGTTGGCTTAACAGAACTGACTGATTATAAAATACATAACTGGAGCTTTATTCCTGACATCCATTTAATTATTTTATATAAAACTCTTTCAAGAGAGAAACTGTGGCTGAAACGATTTTGAGCTCCAGTTTAGCTGTTTGATTGTCCCATCGTCTGGAATAACATCTCATAGCAAGGACCACGTCTGAACGCCGTGTGTGGGTTATTTACCCCAGCCTCGTGTTACATCCCTTCTTACTTTCTGCTCACTTTTTCCAGCAGTGCTTTGATGTAAAACTTGTTTTATTTTATTTTTTTTTAACAGATGAGGAAAATGAATATTTTATTAACATAGAATCTTTCCAGTATTTATTTTATTGCTGTTGTACCTTGGACATACGATGTACACACAGAGCTGGAATCTGCTGCTGCCGAGCTGGGTTGAATCGCTGCGCTGTTGAGCGCTCAGACACTGTTATCCTTTCTGTCGTTCTTCTAAACGTTCCCTTAAAATGGAGGGTGATCCTTACTTGTTCAATACAGCTTTCCTGTAATCAGACTTCAGTGACTATAATAACAGATACTGCCTTTCATGCAGTTGGGCAGTGGAACTCTGATCATTACTTATCTGAGCGTAGATGTTTTGCCCCAGGCAGCTGGATAGATAAATTCCTATCTTTATCTTTTAGTTTTCGAGATGTTAGCAGCGTACTTCTTTCTCTGTGATACTTCTCTCGGAAGCTTTTGCTCTGAAGATTGTCTGTAGTGATTACTTAGTCTTGCGTAGTATCAGTCTGGGGATCTAGAAGGGATCTGCAAACTGAATTTAGCTGGATAGTGCTGCAGCTGCTACTGTAGCTTCACAATGTGCATGAGTAGAGATGTCAGGATTTTCAGATAACAAGAGCAAACAGGAGTGATACTGAATTAGCATTGCCCTTACCTCTTAGCATCTCTCCTGCTAGGGCACAGTGGAGTTTCTCACCGTCAGAGGCACTGCCTAGAAGCTCATTTTGATAGCAGATTTCATCTACTAATGATTTACAATCTTGACAGCTGCCTACAGAGCCTGTTGTATGTATTAGCTCTGCTGGGATATGTAATTACAGCTGGTTTTACCCATGAAATGTCTCCCATTTGTTCAGTTCAAAGGATGGGTTAGCTGCCTTCAACTCAGCAGAAGGACTCGAGGAGAGAGGTGAGGTGCAAAGCCACATCAGCTTGTAGGTTCATATGAATCAGATGCTTTGAAAGCACCAATAACTGCAGTGGGGCAAATGACTTATCCCACTGTGACTGGAATATTTGATGATAACTTCTAGAAGACTCTGGTTGGAGCAGTAGATAGTTGTGGGAGACATTCATCCATCCCCCAGTGGTATTGATCTTGCTGTCTTCTGGTTGTGTAGCATCACAGCACCAACCTGATCATAAATGGATCATTTTAGATTCTGAAACAGTAAGCTAACAAAAAATTGCAGTTTTTCAAATTCCCTCATATTGCAACTAAAACTATACTTGGCAAAAATAAAAAGATAAAGTTTTTACTAGACTAAAAGAAATTAAAGCCTGTTTCTAATAATTTTATTCAGATTGGCAGTAAGTTACAGAAATGAGGCTGTTTACTTGTTTGCTTTAGCCGTATTCTTTCGGTTTTGTTATTAGTAATGTATTGTGAACATCAGTTAAAAGCTAAGCAGAAATTCAGACTTTTCTCAGCACCAATTGAAAATGAAACATTGTTTCAAAGGAATATTTTCCTAATTTAAGAGGGGGGAGAAAAAAAAAAAAACCCAATGATTCAAAATTGGTGTGTGAGAAATCTTGATAATTAGAAAATCATTCTTCCAGCTCACAGCTGACAGGGAATGGTAAATCTCACACATATAAGAAGGAAGAAGAGAAAGGAGTGGAAAGCAAATTTGTAGCCCCCCTGTTCATTCACTGATGGGGAAAGCAGGTAATTAGGTGATTTCTCTCATCCTCTGACGTGTGTGAATGGGGGTCTGTTGATAACAGACCTGTAACCTGTACTGAGTGTTGGAGGCTCCTGAAACCTGCCCTGGGGCTGCGAAGGGTCCTTGTGCAGTGACAGGGTTTGGGAGGTGTCACTGAAGTTGTGCTACTGAGATAGCCAACTT
>NW_010340759.1:269396-293290 GCF_000700745.2 Antrostomus carolinensis | reverse complement strand
TCTTTCCAGATAGTAAAGCTGAACCCGATTTCCATTGCTTTTGGGTGGAAAAGAATGGGTTATGTCACTGCTGGACTTGGGAATGCTCAGAGGTTGAACCCCATTCTCTTGGGTGTCCCTGTTGGATTTGTTAGCAAATGAGAAAGATTCATTACTACTTATCTTAAGCACTTGCATTGTTTTCCTTAACAAAAAGGAAAGCAAGTTGATGTATCCTGCTAGCCAGCACCCTGCTTCTCAGTGAACAATGCTTCCCCTTGGTAATTCTGCTTTGGTTTCGTCTGTCAGTGCTGGGCAGGGACTGTGGACCAGTGCAGTGCTTGTGCTCCTCCAAGCTCAGCATGTGTTTGTTTCCATAGTAGAGGTATCGTCAGCTCTAGAACTGGTGGGTTTTAATCAGGCCTTTCCTTTTCCTGTTTGCACTCCGCTCCATTTTCCTATTAAATGGTGATTGCACATTGTTGAAGAAGGCAGTCAAGTGTAAATTTCATTTTTTGCTTCAGCTAATGTTGCTGTTAGAGGTGGCTTTACACATCTGTGAATATTCCCTGGAGGAGGAGGAGGGAAATCAATAGATGTAGCTAAAATGTTAAAAGAAAAAAAAAAAAAAAGGCAGATTTTGGTACCAAACTTTTCTGCTCATATGGGCTTCTGATTATTTTTCTCTGAGTTTTCTTAAAGTAGACAGAAATGTTCTATATTTTTTCTTTTGTGAATTCAAAGATGGAGAATAGTAGAAGACACGTTCTTTTGAATAAAGCAATCTAAGTGGTGATGAAATCTTCCTTTATGTCTTTTATTTGGATTCTTATTTAAGTAAATGAGAGAGAATGCATTCAGTTTGGGGTGAAGGTTCTTAAGCTGCTCTTGTACGTCCTACAAATTCACAATACACTCAGCTCTGTGCTGGGGATGCAATACAAGATGTTGGTGCTTTCTGTTAATGCAAGTTTGTTCCCCAATGTATGTTCCTGAGTCTCCCTTTGTAACGCTGCAGAAGAAACCGTGTACCACTTCGTTCAGTACTCCATTACTTTGGGGCAATGTTTTTTATGAAGTATGAAGCACCAGGTGTGCTTTGTCCTCCCTTTTCTGGTCACCCTGAGAGCATGTTCCTTTATACCTCATGAGTTCAGAGTGATTTTTGCTCTCCAGAAGGAATTTTATAACTTCTCAACTGCAGCATTGCTTCTTGACTGGCACTCAAAGTCAGCTGCAATTGTTGGTTTATTTTTTTTTCTTTAACATATATTTCACTGGTGGCTGGTTTCCTTTTATTATCACCTTTTCATTTGCCCTGAATTCTTTGGGCTGATCATATTGCTGAGATTCTTCTTCCCTTCTGTTTTTCCTATCCTTTTACACGCAAACATTTTATTCTTGTAGTCCCTTCTGTTTTGTCATTTGTCTTGTTTAAAATCCAGGGGCTGGTTAGTTTTTAGATACATTATAGCTGCAACCCCCAACCCGCCTTTTGAGATGTAAGCACAGGTAAGGACAACAAGACAGTATTTATTTTCCTTTTTCCTTCCATTGCATTTACATTCATTTATTATCCTACCTCTTAAAAGAAAGGTGTTCTGTGCAGCTGCTGATTTTCCTGTGTCATAAAACTTCTCTGATACTTGGGGCTATAAAGAACTAGCTGTAATCTGGTTTGGGATTTTCTTTAGAGATTTGTTATCTGCGTGCTACCAGTAAAAAATGTGTTGAAACAATTTAATTTGTGGGGAATTTTTGTTCATTTCTATGCAGTAGTTCCTGCAGCTAGGTAGAATATCTGCTTAGTGAAGAATTGTCTGTCTCTTCACAATAGGAACATGCATCTTTATCACCTCACCTTCCTTTGCATACTTTCTTATTACTGTCTTTTTGTGTTCAGGATAACTCACAATTTTCTCCGATGTTGAGTGTCTGTTTGCTCTACAGGAACTAGAGACCAGCAAATAAAATCTGCAGGCTTAAATCAGCACAGTCATGATGAGTAGTGATCAAGCTTTGGGATACTATGCTGTAGGATGTTGTAGGAAGTTCAAAAAGGGAGTGAAAACATTAAAGAAAGAAAAATAAATTTGGGTTTATTATTAAAAAGGTACCACATTTGATTCAAAAAGAATCTGAGCTATAAGTTGCAGGAGACATGGAGAATATTCTGCAAAAGTTTTGCTATGCCTTTGTCCTGCTTCTTGTATTTTTCCAAAGGCATCTGTCTGCCTTGGCTGCTGTTGAAGACAGAGTGCTGGGCTGGATTAAATTTGGTCTGACCCAGTGTGACTGCTGTGAGTAGTGCTTTTGGGGGAATAGCAGCAGTCTTTAAAAATGGAATATGTGTGTACTCAGTACAAAGTGTGGTGGTACATAAATGTTAATAATAATGTAGGTAGGTGTTCAGGAAATTAATCTTCTGCATGACAAGACAGTTAAGTTGCTGTACACCAGGAATATTCAAATAAATTGCAGATGATCAATGGAGCAAATTCACTGTACTTTGGGACCTGCTGGGTATGAATCTCTAAGTCACCTTACCATTCACAACATGAATGTGGGTTTAATTCACTAACTGTTTAAATATGTCATTCTTCACAAAGAAACCTGAGCACTCGAAGCCTTTGCGCATGTTAAATTTCCATGGAACATCTTCAATTAAAATGAAGCTTTTGGAGCTCACATTGTTTATATGCAAAAAATGGTTATCATCATAAAAATCCCAGGAGGGGGGCAGAAAAATGCAATAAAATTTCACACTGTTTAATGTTCGTCACCCTCGGGTATCTAGTAGATTTCCACTAACTAAATGCGAATGTGAATTCCATTTGCTTTAGTAGCTGAATCTGCTTTATCAGCCAACTTGCTTGTGCTGCTGCCCATGGAGAGTCTGTTATGAGCATCTTCTTTTGAAATGCATTTGTATTTGTTCAGATTTCTGTCTTTACTTAACGGAGTTGCGTTTCTTTAAAGTGGTTTATTTCTGGTGACATGCCTGAACGTCTTCCATTGGTTCATTTGATCAGTTCTTGGCTGCCTTCCCTCCTTATCTCTGGACAGAAGTTGCTTTGTGGAAGGTCTGTAAGCAAGCAGAAGTGCAGTTTGTTGCTTTGCATTCCCTCCTCATCCCTCCTAGCTTGCTAAATCACAGCTGTTTATTGGGAAATCTCATATATGGCTCAGCCCCGTAAGGTAAATCTGTTTTATCTGATAAAATACACTAAATGTTATTACCTGCCAGCCTTGGCCACAGGTTACTGAAAGTGATAAGGTTATCAGAAAGCTGCTGATTTTTATTTTTGGCTTTGTCATCATGGTTTGAAATCCACCCTCTCCTCTGTCTCCCAGACTCCTCTGCCAGGACTGTGTCCTGATTTCCCTTTGCAAAGAAGTCAATGCACCAGGACAGGCAGAAAATGAAAACTGCTCTCCTGAAGATACCGCTCTGCTCGCCACTCACAAGCACCACCGCTTGCCACCTCTGTTCCCCTTTGGAAACCACAGGCCCTGTGTGTTGCCTCTAGCATGGCTCCTTCTGCAACGGCAGGGAACAGCCGATTCCCCATCCATAACACTGGAGCAGAACCAACTGGTTTTGTCTCCTCTCATTTATCTTTTGTTATCTGAAATTAAGGTGATTTTTCCCTCTTAGCTGGCTGTCTGCATCTCAGGCCTATATCTCTCATTTATTGTACTCTTGCACTGGGGCTCCTGTACTGAGAGAAAACTTTGCTATGTCTTTTCTGACACTTTTATGACAATATTTTACTCTCTTTTAGAGGGGGGATATTATTTATGCCCTGAAGGTTCTGTTGAGAAATGTATGGGTTTTGAGCCTTCTGTGTGTCTGTAGATACCCACACAGATCCTAGTGCCAGAATTTTTTGCATGTTTATCATATAAACTCTGTAGATAAGAAGCTTTGTGACATAAAATACAGTATTGTACAGATGAGTAACAGAGGTACAGGGGAGGTTAAATGAATTGCCCGAGGTTAAGCTGAAAGCCTGAGGCTCAATGAGGCTTTGAACTTAGATCTGCTGAATCCCAGATAAGAGCCCTAACCTGTTAATTTTCCGTCTTAGATCTGTTGCTGCTGCAATTAATTTGTAACTGTATCATCACTAAACACAAAAGAGTTGTTTTATCCATTTTAGATGGAATTTCCTTTTAAGAACTGGACAACCACTAATAAATATTTTCAAAGTATTATGGAAAGTGGAATATAAATTACTTTTAAGTCTTAAGTCTGTCTTCAGGCTAAAGATATCCCTGCTTGTGACTGTGTACATGCAGTTACCTGGGAGATTTTATATACTGTTTGGATTTCTTGAGACTGAAGGTGACACTTTGCAGAGACCTCTCTCCCATGGCGACTGTTGTGAAAGCCTCTTATATCCACTGAATTGTTCTTTGGTCAAAATAAGTGATAGGTTTTTATAAGATGGGCTCAACTGCTAACACTGTTGTTTAGCACTGTAGTTTTCCAAAGTGATTTTCTTCTCCTTAAAGTTTTGTTTGTTTAATTTTTAAAAGAATAGATTTCTTTGCTTCTGAAGTGTAACTTTGGTGTTAATTGTTTATCTCCTGAAGCCTAGTGCAACAGGTAGTTGGCTGAGACTTGACTCTAGAAGCTTATAGCTCAGTGTGATCCTAAGTTAAGTGTCTTCTCATGGGAAAAACCACAGGAAATATGCATGTGGATGTGCTCTCCAATAACTTTTAAAATTCTTTGTCATAGTCTTTTCAAAGATACAAAGTTCTCGCTAGTCTTGTGAAATCTAACATCTGAATAGAGAGAGGACTTGAGGATGTTTTATTGGAGAGGAAGAAGTGCAGTGAGGGTACAAGCCTTGTAAAACCCTTGTGAGTGTACAGGAGGAGCCTTTACAGTGTGGAAATACCCTAGTCATTATGACAGAGTTTCTATTAGAGCTCACATCATCTTCACAGCAAAGTTGCTAAATTTTAAACACAGATTTATGGAAAGCCAGGCTGTCCTGGTGCTGATGGAGGTGGACACTTTCCCACGCTGGCTCCGCTCCTCTTCACGCTCCTGGACTTTCAGCCAGATGAAAGATGAAGGGCAGCAGCATCTCTGAGACCTGTTTTCAGTCTGTTCAATGCCAGAGAAGCCTTTCCTGAATAAAGTCACAAACTGGGAAAAGTATCAAGGAGGATAACAACACGTTGCTCTTACAAGAGAGAAATTGTTCTGTTGTTGGTCTAAGTATGTAAAAGAGGTTTGTATGCAGTGGCAGTGTCTTGTATTAGAGCATTTAATAATCTTGGTAAAACCCAACAAGTTTTCAGAAACTGTAGAAAAGGGCTCCTTTCCCAGACCTGGATCAAAGATGGAACAAGTTTTACTTTGTCTTCTGGGGAATGTTTCCTTTCTGGAACTGAAACTGCGAGTTCAGTAGCATTAACCCATTATATAGACAGGAACACCAAAGTAAAGGCTTGGGATCATAAAAGAGGATATCTGGGACTGCATTTTGGGAATGATGTTTCTTAAAACAAGTCACCTATGCTGGTGTATGGAATTTGGGACATTTGGATGAGAAATGGTGGATATATTTGTGGTCCTAAAAGTGACCTAAAAGTGACAAGCTTTTACGCTCACTTTAAGATGACCAGAACCCATCTTAGTACTGGAGGAAGCTTCCTTAATACACTTTGCTTCTCAGCAGCACATGTTGTCCTGGATTTAGTCTGATAACAATTGCTGTGTAACTTTTTAATTAGCTCAGAGTGCAGGTGAAATGTCTGTTTGTCTGCCTTCAAAATACTCTAGAAGTATTCACCATATTTTGTGATGTTAGGAGTTTTGAGTACTGTGTTTTCAATGTTTAGAATGAAATTATGCAATGCAGCAATGCTGGAGGCTTAAATTTCTTAAATGTTCATTTGCTACAACCTCTTTTTATAAATAATTACTGTGTGTCAAAAATATATCACTAGAAATGTAGTACCAAGGATCCTTTTCCCATATGAATGTGTTACTAGCAGTTATCATATATAGTATAAAAACTACAGAGGTAATTTAACTTGGTCCAGCATTTCTGTTCTCTCTATAACACCAGTCTGCCAGTTCCTTCCCATTTAAGTAAATTGCAGTGGGATTATGTATGTTACTTATGTTTGGGTAGAGGATGAAATTCTTCAGCCTTTGTTCAGTCTGGGGAGCTTCAGAGGTGTCATGGGCTGGAGCAAGAGATTTGCAGCTGAGTTTTGTTAGGAATGGCTGCCAGCTGGTCAGTTATTATGATGACTCTGGATTTTAATGCCCTTGCACCTTAGCTCCCTGCATGGAAATAATGTGCTGTTTCATCAAGATGAAAGAGGAAGAAAATAGTTTTGTAATGTTTCTTCAAGAAGAGATTCTCCTTAAAAAATGTGATGAGGAATTTGTTGACTATGAAGGGCTTGTAGTGTTTCACTGAAGAATGGCTTTTTGTCTCATTTTAGTGGGGCTGCATTGCCTGCTGTCTTTGACCATGAGAAATGTAAAAAGAGAATTCCTGAATCGGTGTATTGTAAAGTTTTATTTCAAACCTGGTTCTGTGTTCCCTGGAAAAGTATGAATATTGCTTTTTAAAGTGCTAAGTATTGGTTTTGGTCTGTTTCTCACAGATTAAATATGACATGGCAGGGACCTAAGAAAAGTTTGGAGGTTTTTTTACCTTCAGTTTCAATCTCTTCATAATTTTTAATGTACAGAAAAAATAATTCAAGAAAAAAATGGCAAAATATATCACGCTTAGAGAGTGTTGCCAAGAAAGCATTAGGCAGAACTAATTGAGGGTCACGTATCTTGGTCTTACTGTCCTGGCACTTACACACCACAACAGAAGTCTTTACCCTGCAAGCTGTGATGACTGCCTTGGCTGCCTGGCAGCTGGGAGGAAGCCTGTTGCTCATGGGAGAGCAGCACTTTACACAGCACCTTTTTTTTTTCTCCCAGAAAGTCTCTTGGGTTTCCTGAATTGGTCCAGAAATAGAGAGGATTAGCTCTGTTCTGGCCAGGTCTGGTAAAGTCCTTAGTCATGAACTGCAGAGCTTTGAAATGAATTGCAAAGAAATGCACTTCAAATCATCTGATCCGAAGTCTATGAGCTTATCTGTTCAGGAAAGGTGTTGCCTGATTCCAGAGACACCACGCATGGAGGGTGAAACAGAGCCAGAGACACTGCAAGAACCTCACCACTAGCCAGACCAGAAAAAATAAGGTGGACTGTATAGATGTAAGACAAAGTACATTTTTCCCTTTCATACTAATTTTTTCCATATCTGAACAATTTCACACTGATCAGACTGAAAGGGTCACCGTCTAATTCTTTTAATTGCTGTGATTCAGAGGCAGTTTTGGAAGCATCTTCTGTACTTGGCATACTGTGATGCAATTCTTTGCTTTTCAGGCTTAATGGATCTTGAATGGAAGCAATGCAAAAATGTTTATATTACTTTCTTTGATGTTTGCACACAAATGTCTCTGGATGAATGCTATCAGTGAGGCTGAGTACGTGGAGCAGTGATGTTTAACTAAGTGCTATTGCAGGCTTACGGATGATTTAAAACTTAAATTGCCTCTTTCCCAAGCTGTGCTATTATCCATAAATGTCATACTCCATGACTTTATTTGCATATGTACATACATGCACACACACACACATTTCAGATTAGAAAATAAAATGCACAATTGCTGTTAAGAGGAAATGCTTAAGCCACTCAGCCAGCAACTCCCCAGTTATGGGTGTGTTTCCTTGTTGGACAGGTCAGCTGCCCCAATTTTTGTAGCATTTTTTCTCGAGCAGTCTGTTTCCCTGCTGCGCAGGGATTAGGGAATGAATACATTTGGGAATATTCAGGATAGCAGGTGGAAAATGCCTGGTTCTAGTCTCAGTTCCAGGCACAAACCTGTTTCAGCACAGCTGTATGTTTCCACTGAAATTATCCATGATGAAATTAATGATTTTGATTAATTGTCAGTACGATCCACAGCAAACGCATGAAATGAACGGGAAATTTTCACTCTTGATTTTGAACTGTATCTGCAGGCTGTGTAAACCAGCACAGATCACGTGTTTGTCAGGGGACACTTCACAAGCATATCAGCTCTGAATTTAACGGATTTGAAATCCTTTAAGGAGAGACGTGGCTGGATGAGAAGTGTCCGTGTCTCCTGCGTGCCAGTTTGGGCTGAAACTTCATCCGAATTGTTCGAAGGAAAGGCAACTCACCCCAGCACGTCTCCTGTATACAACACAAAAGGAGTGGAAAAGGCCTACATGAGATATGACCTTTGCTTGAAGATTAGAGTAGAAACTAAACTGCTCAGCTGTTCTTTAAGAGCAGACTAAGCTTTATATTAACACAGTCACAGTTTATGGGACCCAGAGGAGAGCAAACAGGAGACTTAGAACCTACCTTTAAAAATAAATTAGATGTTCCTAAAGGCAAGACATTTACAGCTATTACACTTTCATATTTATTTGTCGCCTCTTTCCTTGCATTTACATTTAGATCTCCTACTATGCTATTAAATGTAATCATTAGATGTTTTTACCTTACTTTTTGGGGACATTGGATTTTCAGATTGATTTTTAAAAGCTCAGAGCTACAGCAGAGCCTGGTAGTTGATTACACTCAATATTTCAGATTTTTTTTAAAGAGATGCACACTGAATCTTGTACAAACACACACTAATTTCTTCTAATGAAATTGTAAATCTGACACCTGTAATCTCAGCAATCTGGATTTTACCTTCTGAGGTCAGAACTCAGTGTCAGTAACCTGTGCTGCCTAGGATTTCTGTCTAGCCCTCCCTTAGAAAGATGGTCAGAATAACCACAATTAGTTGATGTCAAATTGATCTTGGTTTTCAAGATTCAGTGGGGAGTTTCATGAAGGCAAGTGAAGATTGTTCAGGCGGCTGTATGGATTAGTTTATGTCTCTCTTCAGGGCTCTCTCCTGGCTGAAAGATTTGTCTTGGGATGTCAGTGAAAACAGGCATTGTAATTAGCTTTATATAAATAGATTTGATGTTATTTAACACAATCGCTTACCATGTTTTTATAGAAGCTTGAAGAAAACGTGGAATGAATGCTGGAAATAGTTTGAATATTCAGTATTGGTGTGTATTGGTGAATATTCAGTATTTTGATATTTTTCATGGGGTGAATGCCAGCATGTCTCCTCACGTCACTTCCCTGCTCTGCAGCAGCACTTAGCAGTGCAGAAACGTGCAAAGTGCTAAAAGCATTATTTTCTACTTCACAACTTATAAGACCTCATAGGAAGCTTGTATCTGTTTGTTCAAACCAAATTGCCAGCACTTTTCTAAGGGAATAAAAAAGTATTTTCAAAAAAACCCACCACCAAAACCAAAAATAAAACTTGAGAATGTGCCAACCTGGGCCATACAGGCTGCAGACTGAACTTGTGCCTCACATTTAAAGGAAGTGCTGAGGACTTGGTTAAATTTAGTTGTCAGTTTGGGGCAAAACTGAAGTAAGTCCTCTTAAGTACCTTATGTTAAAGCAGTTACATATTCTGGCTTTGGAGTAAATAAATGCTGGTTACTAAAACAAGCAATTAGTAGTTCCCTGTGCTGAAGCACGCGCGGAGAGGTGAGGTGTCTGATAACCAAAGGACAATTACATACATTTGGTGGTGTGCAGATGTTTGATGAATTACTAGTATTTCACAAGACGTTATTCTTTCACTATATCTAAAAGCTAGCTGTTACTTCATGCATTCAGTCCTGGCTGTTATTGCTTCTATGTGGCAATTTCACTGAAATTCTGGGTGTTGTGTGGTTTGCTTGGGAGAGAACATGTTTTTGGTTTCGGGTGAAATCTTTTATTTCAGTTTAAGAGTTTAATTCAGCCTTAAAAAAAAAAAATCCAACAAACCCACTCTGAGGAGCCAACAGACAAAACCTTTTTGCTCAGCCTTTGTTCCATTGAGGAGTTTCTCATCTGGTTTAAAAATACCAACTTGCCCAGGTAATCTTTGCAAGAATTCACTGTGCTGTAGTTAGCACAATGCAAATGTTGGATTGTACCTTCATTCTCTTAAATTCCAGTGCAATGCTTTCACCCCATATACTGCTCCACAGATGGATGAAATGAACTATTCCACAAATCCATTAAATGGATTAAAAAAATTTCACAATTAAAAAAATTGAACTTGTGAAACTGTGGTTTTATTCTGTAAACACTACTGGTAAGCTACAAACATTACATTTACTTTTTTATTTTTTTCAAAAGAGATCCTTTAATAACATACAATCAATAGAAATGTTTCCATACATTTTTATAAAACCATGAAAACAGTTGTTTCACTAGACTGTCCTGCCTTCATAGAAATGCAAATATTGTCACACCAAGATCCTGAAAATTAGAGCATGAACAGCCTTGGAATGAATTGATTATCATTGCCTAGATTTAGAGAAGTATCAGAAAAGCACTAATGAAATCAGCTGAATTAGGCTTTCAAAATACTCCTGTATGAAGTTTGTAGCAAGTAATTACAGGCTTATGGATTTTTGCATCATTCTCGGGTTGTTAAATATATACGCTATCAGTAACTAGTAGTTGGAGCTATGGAATCAGTAATCTCTAAATAGATTAATGAATTCAACTGAAATTGATTGTCTGTTTGATAGACTGGTTAAAGTGTGTCCAAATGGACCTCTCAATATATGCTCATTTTGAGATGTTAAAAAGTCATAAAATTAGCTAGAGATCAGAAAATATTTACTCTTTTAGGCAAGATAATATACAGTATAGTATATTTGGAAACTTCTATAGATTTGGGGTTTTGCTATTTACTATTTTTATTAAATTTGAGAATAACTTTGAACAGCCATAGCATCAAAGAAAACTCTCTCCCAGGTTAACAGTGTGTCGGTACAGGCAGTGCACATTCACAAAATAACCTCCTTAAAATACTGATGGAACTAGATGATCTTTAAGGTCCCTTCCAATCCTAACCATTCTATGATTCATGTGTGACTTTAGTATTCTGTCCTGTTTTGGTTTTGGGGGATTTTTTGTTTGGTTTGTTTTGTTTTTTTTTCTTTTCTTTTGCTTTGTTTTCTTGGTGGTTGGTTGCTTTTTTAATATATATATGTGTGTGTGTATATATATGTGTATATATATATATAAAATATATATATTTTTAACCTTTAAACAAGAGTGGTGTCTTTTATATCTAATCTCATCTTTATGTAGCAATTTCCAAAGGCTGTGAAGCACTTCCTGGCTGTTTGCTTGTATATGATGGAGTACCTGCAAATATTCTTTGGTTTGGATCATCGCTTCCAGCTGGTACATCTGCTCTGTTTAAAGCATCAGCAAATAGTCAGTCCACAAGTAACCGTCCTCGAATTCAAGGGTGACATTATTTGTTGCTATTTGTGGAATTAGATGTGATCTTTTCTTTATTCTTACAAGCTCCTTGTGAATTTGTGAAGTTATATTTGCAGTAAAATGACGAGATTTCTGCTTGAATCCCTTTTTGAAGTTTTTTAGGAAAAGGCAAATTTTATTTTTTTTTTCCTCTTTATGTTGAATTTGGTAAGAGGGTTTGCTTAAGGTATTTGTGCAAAATTTACAAGAATGTCAACAATTAATTTTCTTTTTTTTGGCTTGCTTCCTATGAACAAGTCCACCTAGACTAACATTTTGTTAGCAAGCGTCATCAGAGAGGCTGGTACCTACAGCCTTTGGGAACGGTGCAGCTGTGAGGACTTCAACAGCACATCCAAGAGCAGCACTGCTTTAACAACAACCTTCCCCTTTCTAACCATCCTATGTTGTCCAGTTTGTTGTTGTTGGGTTGGTTTGTTCTTCTCTTTTTCCAGATCCAACAGTGTGTTATTGCCATATGAGTCGAAGTCCTTACGGTAAAGATGGATTCCCTGTTTTCAGTGACAGCTTTGCGTTGTGCTGCTTACACGATGTACTAGTAAGATTATTTATTGTGCCTTGCTTAGGACTGTTGACATTTCTTTATCCTTCAGTAAACTTTGTTCTCTGTATTATTGTGTGAAATCTGGGGGAAAATTCTGCCCTTTGTTCTGAGTCACTGGGTGCATTTCTGCTAAAAAATCTGGAGTCATCAACGTGGATGCGACTTGTAAGTTCTCCTGCCTCTGACTGAATTAAATGGCAAAGACAGAGCTGCCAAATATGGATTCTTGATCGCTTCTTTTTCTTTCTCCATGTTCTTTCAAAAAATAAATAGGAAGAAAAATTCCCTATCTGACTTTAGATGATCTCTCCTGAAAGTTAGATCTGGGAATGAACGTGTCAGGAATATTTAAACAAGCAGTGACTGAACTTATAAATCTCAAGTTTTGTGCAGACCAGTGCCTTTTCCATGTCCCTGGCCTTTATTGTCTTTCCAAAGATCTAACAGACTCTTGAATAAAGGGTGCAAAATTGTTTCTTCTTTTACATCTAGTTCTTCATCTTTCTTAGTTCATTCAAAGATATTTTCTGATCTCTGTTCATGTTATTTGCTCCCGTAGGAGTGATTAGATTGTGCCAAAGCATAGAGAGCAGAGTCCTTGAAGCAATTGAGTGAGGAAGATGACTTACTACAAGAAAAATGCCCTGGGACATGAATTGCTTTAATTAAAACCTTCAGGCAAAAGTTAGAAGTCTCAAAGTAGATCTCATGTAAATAAGATGGCAGTTTCTTACTGCTTTTTAATGTTGTTTGATGTGTATTACTGTCGAGCAAATCTGTTTTGCAGTAGTTATACACCTACCATATAAATTTGTATTTTTGTATTTTCATGTTGCCATACAGATGTTAAGGAACCTATTTCTGCAGAAGAATCAGATTCCCAAATGCAGTTTTCTGTGCATGAAAGCAACGGTTGGAGGCTGAACACTGTTAAATTGACCATTAAGAAGTGATTGTTAAGTAACTTTGAAAGCAGGAGTCTCTCTCATGCATTGCAGGAGCAAACAGGTTTCTCTGAGACCTCTGGTGATCGTATGTGTAGGAAAAACCCCATCAGAAAGATCAGTCAGTATTTAAAAAAAACTATAACAAAATTAATCCTAATAATTGCTACTTTTGGAACACTATGTCAGATAAAACAGTGCAGTTATTCTTTTTTAATATTCATTGATAAGTACTGTGTGTTTGCCTCTCTCTCTATATATACACACATATATTTTTCAGATGCAGGAATTTATGTCTCCACCAGCAGTGAGATGCCTGGCTCTCATGTGAGAATTTCCACTCAATATCCCACTGATGCTGTGGTTCTTTATCATGCCTCCAGTTGCCCTGCAGAACAAAGTATCGCTTCCCATCTCTTCTCCCTCCCTAATTTTTCTTGAGGCATATTGCCTGACACTGAACTTTAGGAATAATGACAGAAATGATTCATTATTAATAAGTTAACCTAGATTATACAGGGCTTGACTTCTTCTGTCTGCCTTGGTGGGTTTGATGTGTACTTTCCTTGCAGAGAAAAAGAAAAAGTAAATTCTGCACAGAATAGCCGTGGGGTTCTCTTTATGAAATATCTGCTTCTGCTTAAGCGGGCTGATGGTAGATTGGAAGCATTTCATTGCTGCTGATGGCAAAGTGATACTTCATACTTCGCTGGAGATTTCTGAGCTCCATCAGTCCTTTACTGCTAGGAGTCAGCATGGCATGGTAGATGAAGATCAAGGCTAGAAATAAAATATATTTTTTAAAAAAATCTAAATTTTGACGCAAACTCTGTGAATTTTCTGCCTGGCAGTGTAAAGCTTCCTTGTTTTGCCATTATCAAAATAGCCACGTCTGCCTTCCTTACAGAGTGAGAAATGGGTGAATATTTTTGCACTATTTGGGATAAATGAAGTATATTTTGGATATCTTGCTTTAATGTATAGGTTTAGGCACAAGCCTTCCTGTCACCAGGGTACTTTATAACTTCAAATGGTGTTCAACTAAGCATCATCATTAGCACACAGGCAAACTGAACTTATTTATCTCCAGTGTATGCCCATACCCATTAGCATCCCAGCTATTTGCTTTGTGAATTTCCTTTATCCAAACTCCTAGGTTATCCTCTGCTGCCACAAAAATCCTTCAATTGCCTTTCTTTGGACATCTGGTGGTATTAATTGTGTGGTGGACCTCAGACAAGAATATTCTGCCCAGATACGTTTCTGGCTACTAGTGTGGCAGCAAGTATTATTAGTAGTTATTGTTGCGTGTTGATTTGCATTTTCAAACTGCCTTTCATTGAAGACCACTAATGAGCTATGTAGTGATTAGTTTCTTTTTCAGCAGCTTCAGCAGAGACTGATGTAAGCTAAGTCACAACAACCAGCTAGATATCCCAGAATAGGAGCTGGGGTACCTTGCCGTGTCCCGCTGGCAGCAGGCCTGCTTTGCTGTTTTGTGGTCAATTTAGGCACAAGATAGTGGTTGTACTTAATTTTGGTTGGGCCTGTGCTGCTTCCTTGTGATGGAAGATCAGGTGTCCTAAGGTTACAAATATTGGTGTAGTATCTGTCCCGTGTGTGTGTATCTATCTATCTATCTGTATATCTCTAAAGGTCATGAGTTTATGGCTGTAACATAGTCTTCCCCTCTTGATGTAGACAAGGTAGGTCACCAGGTCCCAGGTTCTCCAGTCTCGTGAATCTTGTGACTGATGGAACATGGTGTGCTTCTTGCCTCTGGTGAGAAAGGGGTGTTTGCATAGGAGGTTTGCTCAGTACCTTGCTGTGCTGTGTAAGCAAAGAATCTTTCTATCAATTCATACAAGAACTAACCCTGCCTTTTTAAAGGTCATTTCTGTCTCAGTCAGCTCTTAAAGTTCAAGAGGAAATAAACTGCTTAGAGTTGGCATTTTTCAAGTCAAGTGTCAACTTTCCAAGCCCCCAAGCCAGCGAATGCGGAGGAAGGAGAGATTAATAAGTGAGCTGCTTGGTTTATACAGTGATTGTGCAGAAATGTTCCCTTTTTTCTTTCCTCTTTATGGGGCTTTGGAATGAAATGGAACATCGTTGAAATATCTCACTTTCTCCTTTTCACTTTGCAATGCAAAAGTATCCAAAGCTCTTTAGAAGTGCTTCTTTTCTCATTAGTCCACTGACAGCAAGCAGAGAGTTTGTCAGCTCCAGTGAAGTAGGACACAAGGAACATTTTATGACAATGCCAATACCTAAAAGCTCCTTTAACCACAGAATCTTATTATCCAGTGAGAATAAAATACACTTTCAGAAAGCAGCAGAAAGGTGAAGTCTCCGAGCAGGTGCTTGCCCTTAACTGCATTGACGCCTTTTCCCACGCAGGAGACAGGGGATCGATAAGGAAATAAACAGGACGAATGGGCTTTATTAATGAGGTACAATGGAGGCAGCAGGGGAGATGATAATGGAAGACAGGTGGCAATCGAAGGGCATGCTGAGCATGGACCATCTATTGGCTGCCAGAGTGCCTATATTGAATGTGGGAGATGTAGGCTATGGAGGGACCAGCACCACTAATTGTGATGTTGGGTCGCTCCAGAGCGAGCGAGCTGTGCATCACATTTATTATCTTGGGTTTTTACTTTCAGACTTTGCAACTTTTTCTTTGTGTATTTGTTTTGCTGACCTGTATAAGCTCTCATTGAAGGTTTTCCACCTAAAAATTTCTTCTTTCCTACATAAAGGAGTTTACAAAAGTATTCTCTTTCTTGCTTTGCTTTCAAAGAAAAAGAAAAGCACCACAGTATGAACTATTTTTTTAAAGTGATAGATAAATCAGCCTTGCCAAATATCTCTGAGTTTTCCAATTGTATGTTCTTAACCTTCTTGTTTTGGCTGCTACAGCTCTGAATTCTTAATGTAGGAATGCTCTGCCTGCCCATCATATTATGGAAAATGGTGGTGATGGTCTATTAAGGGCTGCATTTCCAAATGGCTTTAAAATAGGAATAATTTTCTGTTTTTCTTTATATGCAGGTGGCCACTTGATGTGAAATCACTCACGGTGTTGTTTTTTACACCCTTTGGGTTTTTATGTAGTTCGTGTTTAGTTTCTCTAGATACATATTTAAGAGAAGAGCTCTTTGGAAAATTTGGGTCTTTGAAATTTTTATTTCGTCGTCCTACTTGTTATTGTCACCTGAGCTCACTGAAAATGAATACTGTGTGTCTGCTAACCAGACAGATCATAAGCAGATCTCTTCTTTCATGAGAAGTTGATTCATGGTCCTTTTAATTCCTATTTGTGTTCTAACAGAAAAATGTGAAGGCAGGTGCTGTGAAGAGTCCTGGCTGGCGAGGCAGGGCAAGGTGAGGATCAGCCCGATTGTTCTGGTCTGTAACACCTGCTGCTCCAGTCACCTCTTTTTATATCCATTGAACAACACAGGGTTATGCACATCAACCTTATCTTTATATGTGGCTGTGGGATGCCTGTGATCCGCAGCCACTTTTTATCTCCTCTTTGGTGCGTGATCCTTTTTCGCTGCCCTCTGCAAAGGCTGCACCTTTTGGAGAGCAAAGTGGCCTGCAACGTAGTGCTGAGGGAATGAAGCAGTTCCAAATGCTGAGAAAACCTGAACGGAAGCGTGTTCAAATACAATAGATAGTTTTGGCCTTAATTCTTGCATATTAGGAGACTTAATCAGTTTTTTGAAACTTTTTTTTTTTGTGAGAAGCTTATGGTGGCAGAGACTGATCAGCTGGACCGCTTGCTGCCGTAGCTAAGAGCTGACAAACTGCACCTGTGAGAACAGATTTTTTCTTTCTCAGCTACTAATTTATAGTTTGAAAATTGAATATGATTCATGTATGAAAGAGATTAAATGACAACGTATTCACCTGAGAAAATGCAACAAAAATGTGCACCTGAGTAAAATTTAAGCTAGATGTGATCTGTTGGTGTGCATTAAAAGCAAGTAAATCCTCTTTTTTAACTCTGTTCCCCAATTTGCAGATAAAAATCAACCTAAACCAATGAATCAATGCAAGAGGCTTTGGGAAAGTCTAATAAAGGAGCAAATGTGCAGTGGTACTTCTCACGTTTTCCTCAGTTTCAAGCTTAAGGATTTCTTGAGCTGAAGGTGATATCTTTTTGTATTTAATAGCCCATGATGAACTTACCTCCGTTAATTTATTTAGTTCTTCTATTGAAAATTCTTCTATTGAACAGTTGCTCCTTCTTCACCTCCTGCCACTCATGACTGTGCAGACTCACAATTGTTTTCAATCTTCTCAGACTGCTGTAGCAGAGTATAGTGCACCTAAACATCTGATTTTCTGCATCAAATCAGTTTTTCCTAGTTATGGAGTGCCAGCCAGAGTAATATCTGACAGGGGCACGAGAGTTTGGCTGGTAAAGATTTATCAGGGCCAGTCGTCTTTGTTGTTTGTTAGATGGAGAAGGGAGAAATGATGTCAGTATGGTCAAGTGAGTATCAAAAGGTAGAATGGGAACAAGACAGATTGCAGTGTAAGAAATACACATGCCCAAATCGCCATGGGCTTGGAGCTGGGAAACAAGCAGATGAAGCAGAACTGGTCATGGTGTGACTGGATGGTCTGGCAGATGCCATCCCTTCCTGGGAATGACATAGGGCTTGACGTTGCCTTGCACTGCAGAAAGCAATGTTTGCAAAGAAGGTAGCTCTGGAATTCTCAGTTGATTTTGTACAGAGACATTCCCATGAAGGTGAAAAAATGCTGTGCTTCCTCCACATCCCAGGAGAGAGAGAGAGAGAGAGATGAGGTTGAATCAACCACTGTGTCTAGAAATGTCTCGTAAGCAATTCCACAGGAAACTGAGGCAGCTGAGCCCTCAGGCAGTTTTCACGCAGCCCAAATCAGTGCCTGGTGCACAATATCAGTGGTGCTGATGTTTGGCTTGAAAGGAAGAGGTGAGTTCTGCAGCCCTCTGGATGTGGACTGAGCGCTCCAGAGGCAGATGCAATGGTGTGAGCTGTTACAAACCCTCCAGCTGAGACACTCCCTGATTGTGCAAGGACTCCTGCTGCATTTGAATCCAGTGTGAAACCACTGGGACAAAAGCACCACAGAAACTGTTTGAGTGCTTGTGTGATGAATTATGGTGCTGCACTGGTGAGGGCTGAAACTTTTCACTCTGTACCTGCTGAATCCGTACTGGACTACCATCTCTTCTCTGCGACATCTCAGTGTTGACACACAGACCTGACTGATGCATGATTTGTGATACCAGCTGGTCAAAACCAAATTCCATTGAACAGAGTTCTTCTTTTATGAGTGATACAGAAACAAAATGACTTGGTTGCTATGTCTTTAAATTCATTTCCCTATCACAGCTTCACTGCAAAATAAAGCATCTGACCCCTCTGCTCATCTAGTGATTTTGAAACCTGAAACTGCTTCATAAAGGCTATTTACGTGTCCACCTGACTGGCTTCTGTATAATGTATTTATTGCAAAAAGATTGCATAGCTTGTAGTATTGTTTTATTAAACATTTAAAAATATTGATGCAGGAGCACTGATGTTACAGAGCTCTAAATGTAGTTGTTCTAGCAGTTCTGCTTCTGTAATGACAGCTTATTCTTCTTGCCTTATATTGCTTTAACGGTTCTTTGAGCTAATTTTGGGAAAGGAAATTAGAGGGAAGTAGGTCTCTGCACCCTGCAGATAAGTTGTTAACAGTGTCAACAGTCCAGTGGAAGATTCAAATAGTGCCGGTGGATTTCTGAGTGGTAATAGGGAAAATGAACATCCACAGAATGTTTTAGGAATAAGGTTAGGAGGACTTAATAAGTGTGTCTGATCTGGGCATATCCTTTTCATGGGGAGAAATCTCTGCTTGGAAGCAGTGTCTGAGACAGCAGTTTGGCTCTGCTCAGCTGCCCAAATGTACCAGCTGAGCAGAGTGAGGGTGTGCAGCTGCACAGTGTTTCTTGGGCTTATGGAGAGTGGGGCTAGAGAGCCACTGCAAAAGGCTGGAGAACATCTCTTCTCTGCTTTGTGGGTCTGTGTTTGCTTATATACATGCCCAAAATGGATTTATATAAGAACAAAAGGTAATTTAACTGGGATGAAGCTTACCCCACACTGGATGTTTTGGGGGCAGTTTCAGCTAACTCTACTATTTTTCCTCATTCTTGTTCTTAGATATATGTTCTTGCTTTTATGTTTTTTCAACATTATTGCCTCATATGGAAAATAGACACCTGGAAGACAACATCAGGGTTGCAAGGTGAAGCTCGCGGAGGGTAGGAAATGCCAGAATTAAAGTCACCTGACACATCCTTAGTCTAGTTTCCTGTACTTGTTTCACTTGGCAGAGATGGTGGATTATGTTTATTTAGTGAGCATGTTTTTCAAGAGAAAAAAATTAATAATTTATTAGTTCTTTCTTATTCTAACTCTGTTACACCAGATGCAAACCAAGGAGAAAGTGTAGCCTTATTTTGGGAATGCTATTCTGGAATATTTAGAACTTGTTCTTTCAAAACACAATTTAGCATTGCCCAAGATTTCATATGTGATGAGTGAGTAGCTGCTGCTGATTTCAGCAGTAGTGTCACAAAGGCCTACCTAATGACTAAGCACCAAGGACTACCTTTGAAAAGTTCATGGTATCAGCTAGGAGCTCTGGCATAGGCAAGAATTGGAACCAGGTTTTTTGGGAGACTTTCAGTTGTCTTAATGTGAAACCATTCTCTTTAAGCAATTTCTGTGCTTCATTAATCTTCTAAATTCTCCAGCAAATGAGGCAGAGATCCTGCAGAAAACAGATGCAGTTAGCAGCGAATCTTGATTTGTTGTCAAAGCATGGTAGAAAAGATCATACATTACCACATCACGTTGTTTATGCCCAAAGATGTGATGACACTTGGAAAATTCATGGTTACAGGTCAGGTTATTTGGTCATGGAATTTTTAAGACCTTTACAATCTTAATATGGTTCCATATTTTGGATTGAATGATTAGCAAGTCTGTTACAATGCTGTGCTGAATATGGCTTGGATCATGGTAGACTGCTCTGATGTAAGCTGAGTCAAAGCGGGTGGGAGGCGGATATGAGATGAAGTTAAATTGGTGCTTGTGAGAAAGAAAAGCCAAGAACAGCAGTCTGTCAGGGCATTGTAGATAGCTAAGTGACTTTTCAGCCATTCCTTTACTTTTATCTGTGCCAGTGTCCCATGGGTAAGTGCTAGGGGGTAGTACTTAATTGTTTGGGTTATTTGTTGTCAACAGATATCCGTTATGAATTCTCTTTGGAGTCCCCAGTGAAAACCTAGACAGGTTTTCAACACATAACCTGAAGGAATTTTCACTGACAAAAGCCTGATGCTGAAATACTGAGCTGTAGCTTTGAATTTTAGTGAGGTTTATGGTGGGGGTCCATCACCGAAGTGTTCAGCAAGAAATATTTTAGACAATTGTGGTTTTGTAATTCATTCAGGTAGTCTTGGATTCAGATATTAAAAAAAAAGTGACTGAACAGTAATATACAACACTCATTTCAATACTCATTTCACTGTGGAGTACAGTAATACACATTGGAAATGAGGTCTCATTGGAAAAGGTCATTTGAAACAGATCTGCAGAACCTTCATGAAGCTGTAATGAGTCACGAGTCTTTGAGGGCTCACTTGCTATATTGCAATGGAGGGTTTAATGTTTTGTTTTTCTCATCTAAACACTTTGATCCTCTTTATTTTATTAAGATAAGCTATTATCTAACTGTCAAGAGCTTAGAATTTCAGCAGATTTGTTTGCTGACAAGTTGGTTCAGCACAACCATTCTCCTACTCACTTCTTTGCCTACTTCAAGCAAATTCTCCTTTTTTCACTCCTCTTTATCAGTCCTTTATCACTTACAGCTCCTCAGCTCTCATGCTGCCTATTCCCAGATGACTTTTCCCGCTCTCATGATAAGTGTTGGTTTGAATGTGTAACAGAAATCGGAAATATTCTTGGTCACTGTTCATGTCACCAGTTGTCTGTGCTGTGTTCCTGTGCTTTACAGAGTTGGGCCTGTGACTTGACAGCTCGCTGGGAGGGAGAATACTGAACGAATTTGGAGCATTTATGGGAGATTTTTTTACAGTGCACATACTACTGGATTGAGTAGAGAAAACTGCAAAACCTTCACCTCACTTCCCACTTTCAACTGTGCAACAAATTGAAATCCTTGACATGTGTGTTTGGGGCTGAGTGGGGCTGGTGGGGAAGGATAGAGGTAGAGGCTTAATCTTTATAGTGAGGGAGAAGCAGAAAAAGACTAGTACAAAAAAAGTGACAAGTTTTGACTTTCTTCATCATTTTTAGGCACGGCCTTAAGTTCATTCAGCCCACAAGTGTGATTATAGATCGGTAACTGATGGGGCCAACTGCATTATTCATTATGGTTCAGATTGAAATGAAATCATGGAGGGCAATTTTCTGTCTCACACTTCAAGGTCAGATGCGAGTATTTATTATTCCCTCTCTGTTTATCTGTGAATGCAAATTGAATTTAGTGATTCAAATTGATGAAATGTTAGAAATATAAAACTCATCAGAGTCGACATGAAGAGAAATTACTGGGTAGAGCTGGCCAGTGACTTCACCATCTCATATATAGGCCTCTGCTTTGATTAGTAATTATTTCAGTCTTTGGGTTTTCTCATTCCCAGTTTTGTTTCAGTTGTTGTCATTTTTGTTTTCAAAGAAAAAAAGTGTAATAACACTTTGAAGCATTTAGAATTTGAATTAGATGATGTAAATAAAGCCATCTGCAGAGAGGATGCTTGGAGAAAAGGCTTTGTTTCAGAATTCTTCCTTGGGGTTGGTTTTTTGGGGCTTGTTTGTTTGTTTTTTTTTCCTATGATAGTTCCCTTTCTCCAGTATTTTGCTCCTTTTCATTGCACTGAATGTTCAGAGCTGGCGTGGGGTGTGATGGGGAAGGGAGCAGCCATTTGCCATCCTTTGGTGCCGAAGCTCCATGCATTTCCTTACTGACGTATCGCCCACAGGCTGACCATCCTCACCAGCTGGTGTTGTTAGGAGAGCAAAAATTAGGACCTGCAAAGAGGACCAAAGGAGCATGGCTTTCTTATTGAAATAATCATAATGGAGATATATTAGATTAGATATTAGGAAGAAGTTCTTCACTGTGAGGGTGGTGAGACAGTGGAACAGGTTGGCCAAGGAAGTTGTGGATGCCCCCTCCCTGGAAGTGTTCAAGGCCAGGCTGGATGAGGCTTTGAGCAACCTGGTCTAGTGGAAGGTGTCCCTGCTGCTGGCAGGGGGGTTGGAACTGGATGAGCTTTAAGGTCCCTTCCAACCCAAACCAGTCTGGGATTCTATGATTCTCTTCCCAACTCACTGTAATGCTCTTTGAACAATTTAGTGAACATCTTGGCTCAGTTTGGTGTCTCAGTCTGCGGTCAGAAGGCATCGCTGTAGGGTGCATCCTGTTCTCTGTAATGCTGGGAAGATACTTTTAACTTGTACAGGAGGGAGATTATTCTTATCTCAGAGTGGGAGTGGAAAATCCTTATCATGAATGCTCTTTAAAAATAGGCAATCCTCCATAATTGCCAAATGCCACGTACAAAATTATGATCCAGAGATAGATGATATGTGCTGTGCAGGCTATATGTGTTAATATATGTGCTAATAATCATAGAGGACTGTTGGTTTTAACTCCTGCTTTTTAATTACTTGCATTTTATTAAGAATGTTAAGTATTTGCTTCTCTACCAAGCACTGCAAAGGAAATCATTTTGCTCGGGATGCAAGTGTGTCTGACTTGTTGATTCAGAAGAAGAGCCATAAGCATTTGGACACAGCAAAAGCCCTTAATAGATCTGTCTACATAAGCTATTATAAATCACTTTGTGTATTCAACTATCAGATTGATTTCTCCTGCAGCCAGTTTTACTGAAGACGGCAGCATTTTCAAGTTAGTAAGTATACAACAAGCAATGTGGCTTCAGTGGTTTTTAAATACCAGTAAAGGTTTTATTCACCAAATAAATGCCTTTAATAGAAGCTTTGGCCTTATAAACACTTCAGGTTTGGAGGCTTTAAAAAAAGGACGTTTATATCTGTAGTGATCTCACCCTTGAAATATTTAACATTCTGGAAGTCAATGATGGATGTATTTGACAAACTATTCATGCTTCAACTTAAAACTAAATAAAACACAGAAGTCTCTCATTTATTAATTAAGATGTTGCTTTCATTCTCATCTTGATGGTGGATGTGGAAAGCATATTTATTAGCGTGACAGTAAATCTCACATTGAGTGACAGATTAGATATCTGTTCAGATTGAGCCACACTGGCCTTTGCATTTTGGCAATGTTCCTGTGTTTGGTTCCTTTGGGTTGTTGTGGTCAGCAAAGCAGCGTGAGTGGCAGCAAGTGTGTTGACCCCTTAATGAAAGGAAGCAGAAGATGCCTGATGTGACTTTCTTTTAGTAAATCCTAACTCCTGCCAGTCAATGATGGCTATTGTACTGGGGCTGGGACATAAAATTTGTGTTATTTTTGTTCTGTAACTGTTCACTTTGAAGGAGCTGCGTTTCTAAGCCTGATATTTATGCTGCTGGTTAGGGAGAAAAATTAAATACTGTCTCAACAATAAAACATGTTGTCAGTGCACCAAACATCTTTCTGCTTCTTACCCATTTCATCTGTCCACACTAGCAAAAGAATTCTCTTTATGTTATTCCCTCATTATAAATTTAGTATGATCCAAGTCTTCCTTGTATGTAGAGCAGCAATGTGACGTATGAACTGGTCATTTTTGAATGATTTATGATTTATGGAAGCCTGAGAGAAGAGCAGACTGAGAGCGGATCTTATCAAAGTCTATAAATATCTGAAATGTGGGGGCCAAATGGATGGGGCTGGGCTCTTTTCGGTGGTGCCCAGTGACAGGACAAGGGGCA
>NW_010340759.1:254982-269235 GCF_000700745.2 Antrostomus carolinensis | reverse complement strand
GAACCTGCTTTGGCAGGGGGGTTGGACTGGGAGATCTCCTGAGGTCCCTTCCAACCCCACATTCTGTGATTCTGAGAAGCCTAATGATGGTGAGTTATATAAAAGATCTTTGAGAAAATAGAAAATATGAGCCAAGAGAAATTTTGCAAATGTTTGCTGAAGACTTGGGAGAAATAAGCAGCAAGAAGAAAACTTGTTTTCCTACTGACTCTTGTAGACTATTTTGTGTAGTATTTTCTGTAGCAGTACTTCACATGGCTCTCTATATGGCACAGTTAAAACTTTAAATAAAATACAGCCCATGTGATGACTTCCACTAAAGATGTTCATGTTTTGTACCATTGCTCCTTCTAAGTTTAGTAGCTAAATAGCAGATAGCATGGAAATGTTGGCTTCCACAGTTCCCACTTGTGCAAGTTGCGGTGGCAGCGCAGTGTCTGGGAGCAGGGACGGGTGCTGCTGCCTCAGTGGATTTGCAGTTCTATACGTGAAGAAGAAAGGAGAGAGAATAAGATGCCAAACAATCTTATTTTAATAAAAGTTAGCACCCAAACCTTTGACTTGTGAGCTGAAATACTTGTACCACTAAAATCATCTCCTCCTTCCTGATATTTGTTTTTTCTAGTTTACCTGCCTTGAATTTATTGGTTTCAGCAGATCCGTTCTGCAGCGATGTTCTCAGATCTCCCAATCATCTTTTCAGGGGCTTTTTATAATGGGTCCATTTTTTTTTTTCATTTATAACATAAGATGGAAATTTTTCTGTTTTGCCAAGCCTCCCTTTTTCTTTCCTGTGTCCTGTCCTTTTTAAGTCGGTGATTTTTGTCATCATCTTCTCCCTTCT
Organism: Antrostomus carolinensis; assembly: GCF_000700745.2. NCBI lineage: Eukaryota > Metazoa > Chordata > Aves > Caprimulgiformes > Caprimulgidae > Antrostomus > Antrostomus carolinensis. The sequence continues at coordinate 268,391 of NW_010340759.1, read as the reverse complement.
GTTTTTCCTTTTTAATTCCCATCCCAGATGATGGTGGTTCCTGTCGAGGCAGGTTAGGCAGAGGCTGGGGGGAAAGAAGTCTGTGGCAGAAATTGAGATAGGGAGGAGCTTTGAGGGAGGATGCAGGCAGAGATGTTCTGCTGCTGCCCACTGGAGAGTATGAAGACCTACTGGAGTTACCCTGTTGCTACTTATGTCTTCACATGGGCTTATAAAACCTGAGGGAGAAGAATGGGAATGAAAAAATCACATTTTTGTTCAAGCTTTCTGTCAGTTTCTAGTGTGGTTTATGTCTTTGTGTGTACTGTCTATAAACGTGTAGATACATTGAAAAGGCTGCAGGTTGTCAAGCCTCAGGGATGGGTGTGCTTTTCTTCATCCAGATGTCTTGCTACAAAACAATTTCCCTTGCTCCTTTTTGCCTCATTAGCTTGTGTGCTAACCTTTGTACTTTGGACTCTGTCATGAAGATGTTGATAGTTGCAGTGTGTTTCTTTTCTCTTGTTTATGTACAATAGCACTGTCACTGTGCTTTCCCTCTGTGTATCTTCAGTGTTCTGCTCATCCACACACTCTTTGGTTTTTGGTGCTTTCTCTTTGATGTGCTCCTCGTTTCTGACAGTTGGTCCTGGTATGTTCAACTGTCTCATCCTTTCATGAATTACAACATGACCAGACAGTGTTGTTCTTCTAATTGTCTCTCTGCCACTGTGGACCTCTTGTTTTCCTCTCAAGTTGATATACAGACTGGTTCTGGCATCCTATTTGCTTTCCCTGTTATTTTTTTAGTATCTCTGAGGTAGTAACTTGGCTACGGAAAGGATGGAATGATTAAAATAATGTTTTATGGATCATTGGGGAGAGAAAAAAACTGTCAGCTGCTTTTGTAATTTTTTGAAGGAGATTATTAAAATGTATCTTATAGCTTCAGTATTCACTCTCTGCTGTCATTGTTCTCGGTCTTTCAAAGAACATTCTGGAAAATGAAGTTTTATCGTTAAGATTGCATTAAAGTGGATTACAGAAGGGAAGTGCAAAATATGAAGAATCTCAACAGCTCAGAACAGAAAGATGTTGGCGTCTCATTCACTGGGATGTGAAACAAGGAACATTAATAGGCTGATAAAGAGAAATGACTTTTTTCCTTTAAGGCTTAAAAGGTTTACTTTGAACTTGCAAAGATTTTAAAAAATGCCAGTTCTCCAAGCTTATGTTGAATGGAGAACTTTTGGCCTATTTTATTTTATTTTGTTAATGCTCATTTTGAGTGAGCAATTACTTTTGAAAAGCCGTAGGTGTCATGAGTGTGGAAGGAGAGTGCCCACATGGAACTTCAATGGCATTTGCTGCTGGGCACCTACTTACGAATCCTGTTTTGTGTCAATAAGGAATATAACTTTCTGTTTGGATTTTTCCTTATAGAGACAGTTTATGTTGTATTTGGTGCGGTTTCTAGAAGAAGTATCAATCTGTCCCAAGAGAGGAAGAAATTATCTCAATCATTTGCTTTACATGGTGTGGAGAGTTGTAAGGAAGCTGAATTTCATGCTTCCTATAGCAAGGAAACCTATGGTGACAGGGTCAGTTCAGAGAGCTTAAGTATTGTCTCTGCTTTCATAGGACATCTCTGGCATTTAAATTTTATGTACATTGACATCACATTTGATCTGAGGCTGAAATATAAACAGATGATGATGTTCTTTCCAAACACCATACCATGGCTGAGGCAATTGCCCATTTGTCTTTCTTTGCTTAACTTTTCTCATGTTTTAAACCAGTCATTATCCAACCTGGTTGAGAGATGTGTACGTGGCTGAAAGTCTGTGCTCTCCATGAGATGTGAATCTCAAATATTTTTCATTATTTCAATAAGGAAACCTAACACATATCTCATTTTTCTTTGTGAATGTCAACTCAATCATAATCTGCCAATCTACTCAGCATTTGTAGAAATAGGTCACAATATTGAGAGATTGGGAAAAAAAGATTTCTCCATTGTCCTATCAAAATGTTTTGCAATAATCAAATGTGAGATTCTGGCTGGTTTGTAGTATTGTGTATGATTCTATGATTTAATCTTATGTTTGCATTTTTTCTTCTATTCTGACTCTAATCAGGACCTGAGTTTCTTTGATAGAGCAAATAATATTTGCAATAAGGTTTCTACAGTGTGATTTAATTTGTTATAACACAGTTTATGAGGTTTTTCAACTTATATTTACCCTATGCATAATAAAAGAATATTGTTGAACGAACTCTAACTCTTCTGCTCCTGAGTAAGCTAGAGATGTTGATTTTGATCTTTCTAGCTTGCTTGAGGGTTTCTGACTTGTGTGCAGTACTTTCTTTCATGCCCTGCTCACTCTTTACATACCTAAAGTTAGTGCAGTCTTGGATAAACTTGTCATACTGAAATTATGAACCAACTCTTCACAATCACAAGAATTATTTCACTCTCATTTTGGTATTGATCAAGTACTTTGCAATCATACTTGATCTGTGATGATCTGCTTGATGAGTGCATTGGAACAGCTGTCCATTAGTGTCCCAGCAGCAGACTGAGTGCCTGAAGGACATACATGAAGAACATCTCCAGGCATACATGGATAATTGTGCATTGCCATGTCATGCTGCAAAGAGAGCTGAGAAGAGGGACTAAGCTATTCTGGCTTGATTGAGAATCATGTCCACATTGCAAAAGTGCTAATCACCTGGCCTCAGAAGATGTTTCTCTTCCAATACATGTTGCTGGCAAGAGCAATGTGCAGGTGGTGGCTGTAATTACTTGCTGAGTATTATCTGTCTGTCAAAGCAGATCAGATTAAACCTCAGTTTTAGTTACACTTTGTTATAAAAAGATTAAAAGATAGAGTAGAGCCCAAGACTGTGCATCGTTTGCTGAAAACAGGGCATCTTCTCAAAGGCAAACTGGTTGATTTTGAAATAGATATGCAATTATTGAAATGCTTTGTATGTGTGAGCTTCCATGATTGTAATTGTCTTGTGCTGAACAAGGCGGCTGTCACTGGGATGCTTCTCTCCTGTCTTTTTCTGAGAACGGCTGATAATGAGACTGCAGCTACTTGGTTTGATGAAATGGCACCAACCCCAGTGTCCTGTTGTCATGGTGGTGCTTCTCCTCTCAGGTTTTTCTGATCTGTCTGACTAAGAGGCAGTGGTCAAGATTTCACAGGTCTGTATTATCTTTCTCAGTGCCCGAATACTGGAGAAGGCCCGCCAGCAGCTACAGGAAGAAATACTACGGGTTCAGAGCCAGCTCTTGGATGAGAAGAAGAAACGTGAGCAGCATGAAGCGCTGGTCAGGCGGCTGCAGAAACGTGTGCTGCTACTCACCAAGGTGAGTTTCTACATAATGTTTGGGAAACCCTGCATCCTTATTTCTTTCCTCCAGGTGTAGTCCTTGCTATTTCTTCTTTGTTCACCTCTGTAACAGGTACTACAAAGTTGTGATGGGGTCTTTGCATAGTGGGTGCTATGAGAGACATGAAACTTGTCTTCAGGGCTGCGTTAGAACAAAAGTACTAGTACATCCTAAGGGTTTGCTATAGTTCCCCCCATCTGGGCTCATGCTGTGTTGGCGCTACGTGACTTTGTCTCAGGCTTGGCTTTTGTTCGAGGGCAGAAAATTGAATCATGTTGTCGCTGGAGTGTTTTGAGCCACTGAAGGGAATTTATAATGGCTTTGGCTGCATCTCCTCCTTTCCTAAAGAGAACGAAATGACAGCACCTTGTCAACTGTTCCCCTGGAAAAACAATTTACAGAGAGTAGGAGATTCACCTTCCTGTTATGCTGAAAGTCTGTTTGAGTGTAATGGTAGGCACTAGACCAGTAAATTGAAAATACGTTTTAAGATTCTTTCTATAGGATATATCAAAGAAGTCTGCATTATCCTATATCAGGTATGCTCTTCTGATGAAATCCTGTACAATAATTTTGAAGTCTGTAGAGCATTGAAAACTTTATATTAAATTCTGAGAGCACGCTTTTCCCAAAGGGAATAATAATTCTCTATAGTCAGAATGATAGTTACTTCACTTTCCAACAGTGCTCCTTATAAAACTTCACTCATCTGAGCAATCTCCCTGATGTTATCAAGCTGCTCACGTAAGTAAGCTTATGTGTGTGCATAAGGTCAGACTCAAGCAGTTGGAGCATGTGAGAGGGAGCCAGGCACATCAGTGTGTGCAGGGAGGAAAGATGCTGGTATGGGAGTGTCTGAGCAAGAGAGAAAGGAGCTCTTCTGTTGCTTGTGCTTTAGGCTTTAATTGTCAGTGTCAACTAAAGCATTTTGATTGGTTTTAATTGTGCTGCACCTAATTTGGTGTAAGTCATTGAGTCAAAGAAGCTGTGATTTATGGTGCGGTAAGCAGGGCATCAAGCAACCACTCAACAAGATCTATCAGATCTTCTGGCTGCAGAATTTGATGCTACAGAGAGTCACACAAGTGAGAAGTGAAAAATGACAGCAGTTCCTTCAGCTTCACACTGAGGCAGGTGCTGTAGTCAGGGTGGATGGACCAAAAGAAAACAGAAAAGGCATCTCTTCTCAGTCTTTCTAATACCCTCAGCAGCAGACAGCCCTCTGTCCTGTTCTAGTTTGGTACTGGCATGGCTGGATACGACACAGGTGGATACTGAACCTGATAAAAATCCTTCCTTGGCAACCTTCTCGGCTATCTAGCATTGCACTGCACTGCTCAGCCCTGAAGGAAGTTTCTCAGATGATTTCTAAAATATTCCCTTTGTTAACTTTATTTCCAGTACTCAGCAGAAACATGTTTTGTCATAGAACACAAAATATCATTACTTTTCTTTAAGTGCTAGACAAAAAGACAACAGTACTTTGTCATGTAATGGATTGTACCCTAATTTATATAGAAAGATAGCACCCTTGCTTTGTTTGCCACCCCGCTTATCCTCTCCCTGAAGAGGAATAGAGGAAAAGTTGGAAATGTCCTTCATCAGACCGTGGCAAATAAACTTCTGTTTTGACAGTGGAAGTTTTCAGTGTGCTGAATGATTCCTCAACTGACCCTTTTTAAAGGAATAAAGACTTTGCTGTTCTCTGAAAATTGATATTCCAACCAGAGAATGCCAGGGGTCCTTTGTGAAGAAGTTATGTGCATTATGGTACTTGGGCAATCTATCCTTGGCACTCTTTCTCCTTCTGGTTGCTCTTTTCATGCAAAATCAGAAGAAGGAATTTCATTTAATTAAAAAAGTATGATATTGTGATTTAAAATGAGATTGAGCAAATATATTGCCTGTTAAAAATAATTATTTTACATTGAAAGCATATCACCTAGAATGGTATTTAATCATCTAATTAGTGGCATCAGTAGTACAATGTGCTTCTATGTAATTTGAGAATGGAAAAAGATGAGCTCTCTCTGTTAAATCTTTGTCTTGTTAAATAGGACTGTGAAAATCTAATTTGAGGGAGACTATTATATATATGATTGAATTGCTATTGCTTTTGATAGTGTGATTTTTTGCATTTGTGTATATTTGACCCTCTAGTAGGGCAGTGAATCTGTTCCTGTATGCTGAACAAATAAAGGATTGAAAGGCATCAGATTGTTTAACAGTGCAAGTTTAATGCAGTAACAGCCATCCTTTCTTTGGGCTCAAATTGTAACCTGGCAGACTCAAGTCTTGAATGTATTTTAAAAGATCAATAGAAAACAATGAGCTGTTCTTCATTTGATAACAGCAGTACTTAATATTTTAGTAGTAAATATACTCTCTTCAGAAGGTACTTGCTTTGCCAATTTGATTCCTTCTCAGCTTACTTTTATGGCTATTGAATTTTTTTTCCTCAAGATTCAAGCAATACTTTTTGGCTTTCACAGATTGCCTGTCTCACTTGCTCAGTCTTGTTCATCTACTACTTGCCACAGTCTCTGTCTTGGTTGCTTTCATATTTCCATTTCAGTGCATTTAACTTCTCCCTACATTGCTTGCTTCCTTGCCTCGTTTACTTCTTTTGGGCTTTCTTAACCTTACTTGAGCCTTTCCAGTTGGTTTACTGTTTGGAGTTGGCACAATTGTCAGTTTAGGATATTTTGGTGAGTCACTACAAATCTCTCTTCACTAGCAGACTTGAAGAACAGCATTCTCTAGTCTTTAACATACTGGAGCAATAGTCCAGCCTAAGGAATTCAACCTCTGACAGTGGGCTGCCATGGCAGTTGTCCCAGTTATTCCTGTTGACAAACCACTCTTTACAACATGTTCGTTAGTTGATCACTTTATCCCATATGTCCCTGTAAATCAGGGCAGTACTTAAGTTTTCTGATCTGCATGTTTTCAGTGAAATATGAGGTTAGATCTGGACATCAATGTCTGAAAAACATCTGGACAATGTTTTTCAGACATTGATGACTTGAAGATATCACCTGGAGTGTGTCTCTGTTCACTTAAGGTGATGAAAAGGAAATTGATGTTTGAAGGGATATATTCACTTGCTTTGCTAGAAATGCACTTGGCTGGATTTGCTGTCTGTTGTGCTGTCGTTTTGCTGTGGCTTTGCTCAGAGTTTTAGGGAAATCTTTAATCTTTGCTTTATTACCTGAGGTAGTTCTGATACAGCAGTAGTGGGAGATATCTGAAATGCTGGGGAAAGACCTAGTCCATTTTCCTGTTTGATTTACTGCTGTATTGGCTTTGAGTGCCATGTTTACCTACACAGTTTTGTATTTGACTTTTGCGTTGTCCTTAAGCTTGTGAGAGTTTCTTTTTTCTGAGAGCTTTGCACACAACTCCTGGTCTTTGTTTATGAACTAGGCTTATTAAAAACAGTCAATTCTGCTACTGAATGGCTAAAATTTGAATCTCTTGGGAAATTTCATATGACATGTAGAAAATCCCTTTCTGAAAATCCTTATCTGAGTGTAAGCAGCTGATTGAGGCAGTTTTTAATGGAAACAAAGCTCTAGTCTATTTGTTTCAGGAGGCAGAAATTGACCTTGTACAGAAGAAGTGAGGTTGGAGAAAAGCAATAAAGGCACACTGAAGGGTTCCCAAAGCCTTCTGAGGTGGAGGGCCAAAACTTGGCTTGAAAGGATCTTCATAGGGTTTTCACTTCCACCTCTCCTCATGTGATTTTACCTGCTTTGTGATCAGCCCTCAGCTATCTTTGTTATTTAGCTGCTGTTTCGGTTCAGACCTGCCAGCCTTTTCTCCTGCACGCATGCAATTCAGTGACTCTTTAAAACAGTTATTTCTTTTGAGCTGGTGGACATAACTGCTCGAAGCTGCCGAGTAGGAACAGCCGATAGCACGTGCAGAGGATTTGAGCAGAGAACGAACGCCCTGCTTGCTTGCAGCCAGTGTGTGATCCTTCGTGAGAAGCTCTTGCCTATTTGCATACACAGCAACTCAAAATGTGAAGCCAAATTTCAGTTACTTCTGGTAACTTATCCCAAATGAGTCCAATTTGCTTCTCAAATTGTAGACTTCATAAACGTACACTGTCCTAATTGCATCCCTTCCTCTCGTATAAGGCATAACGCAGCAAATGAATTAATCTGATTGTACTGGATATTGTTGTTTTCCTGTGTTGATTTCCCGTCTGTGCATTTGTCTGCCTTTGGGTACTCTGCTGCCTGGAGAAGAGGCTGAAAAATGCCATTTTGTTTTCTGAGCTTTCAACCAGATCATGTGATTTAATAGGAAATCTGTTTCTATTGAGACATAATTTAGGCCATCACCATAAAAGTTGGAGATTAAACATGTATTGATTAACCAACTCCAGCTGACTGTTCATACCACATGTTCCTGGAGATATCTTTGCGAGAGTCAGTGCGAAGTAAGTGACTCCCGGAGCTGAGAATGGCAGAGATGCATCAGAAATGGGAGTAGGTAATTAAACTGTTCATTAAGCATGGCAGATGCAGAGTTCATGACTTGATATGCCATCTGCTTTGTTTTGTAATCAGTAAAGATTTTAAATAATGCTGATGGTTTCTCTGTCATATTGGCTCCTGCATTATGTTTTTTCTTAGGAGGTAGATGATTTTAAAGCATGAGGAAGGATTTTAATGTTCTGAGGGTTCAGTGAGGAAGGTGAATTCACGCTTTTCCTGGGATATGCAAAAAATTAGCTTTAAATATTTCACTTGATGTTGCACTCGCTAGCAATAAAAACAGCCACTCTGACAAACAGATGCCTTGCAACAGACTCTCTTTTGGGAGTCATACCCTGTGCTCTGCATCCAAGTGGCATGGACAGCTTTGGGGTAGAACTGAGCTGCTCCTCTCTGTTATAAGTAGAATCAAAGGCTTCCCCCTGCTTATTAGGATACGATGCTCCTTCCTTCCTTCCTTCCTTCCTTCCTTCCTTCCTTCCTTCCTTCCTTCCTTCCTTCCTTCAGTCCATTTCATGACTCCATGTATATCATTTAAGCAGCACCATGACTGATGCATCACCAGCTGTGCTGCAACCCTACGCGCAATTGTTCACTGCTCTCTGCCTGATCCTTGCCAACCCTTTCCCTCTGCTCACACTGTATCCTCCTCATAGATTTTTATAAACATGTAGAAGTTATCTTCCTTTTTCTACCTGCAAAAAAACAGATTTTAAAGTGATTCCGCTGCTCCCTCCTCTGTGATTCAGCAAGGCATGTTTTGTCAGGTGAGGTAATACTTACTAGATCATCCTGAAGGCTTGAGAAGAGGGGGGACAAACCACTCTGCAAGAGACTCAACAACCTTTCAGATTGAGTATAGTTCCCTTTAATTTCACTTCATTATATTAATCAGTTAAATAATTTCACAGCAAAGGTGATTGGTAGTTATGGGCGGAGGGGGATGATAGCGAGGGAAGAGAGAAGATCATTAACTGCTGTGGGACAGAGAAGAGGTAATTGCTGCCTGTGGAGTGTGAGGGGTTTGAACAGGTCTCTACTGAACTGTAATTTTTTGTATCTAGTAACATAATGAATTTTAATTCCCAGACTCCTCTTGTAGGGTGTCTTTTTTAAAGGATGAGGACTAGCAGGTCAGAGATGAGGTAGTTGCTTTTATGGAAAATCTCCCCTCTTCCCCCCGTTAGCTGGTGTTATATTGATCCCAAGTTCCGTCTGATGCAGGGTGGTTGTTGGGCTCTGTTTTGTGGTTTACACAGGAGTGTCTGTGTTACTGGATAAAACGTGCTAAGTTTTGTGAGGAGAAAGTGGGATTTGGGTGTTTGATGACTCTTGTTTTAGACATTTTCTGTTGGGGTTGAGGAAATACCGCGTTTTGTGTTTGCTTTTGTTGGTCTCTAACAGCCTTGTGTCTTGTGAGGTGGAAGTGCTTCAGGGAGAGAGTTCTGTGAGGATTTCTTTTAACACTAGGGTTTTTTTTTCCCCCCATATAACCCAAATTTGTTGTGATTTTTTTGAGTAACTTTTTCCAGTTACTTACTGTGTCATTTTTTAGTCCTGATCCACTTAGCCACCTTCTGGAGCTTGGGCAGCTGCCTCCTAAACGTAGCGGTGCTGAAGGTAATTTGCTTTACTGCTCTTTGCCTGCAATGGTTGTTCCACAAGGAGATTCTGCAAATATTTATTCTGACAACACTTTTCCTGCCTGTTTTTTGTTTTTGATGTTTGTCACTGGTCTACTTCACCTTTCTTAATCATCTTGCTGTCTGCATTGTAAGGACCTTTAAACCGTGCTCTCCCTTTCCATGTGTAACAACTTTCTAACATCTATTGACCTGATTTCAGATCTCTCTGGACCTCAGAGTTTGAGAGTGCTTTTTTCCTTTGTCTGTACCCTCCATCATTTGTCTGCTTCTGTTTTTTATTTAGCTGTAACAGAATGGTCTGACTCTAGTTTACATGGAAGTTGCTACAGAAAATACAAAAGAACAAACAGAAGTTTTATCAGCCTCACTGTAGTCTTGACAGTGTTACACAAGTCACTCAGCTCTACAACTGTAGAAACACAGCAGTATTGTGGCTTCACCCTGCCTTTCTCATGAACCTGTCGTAACATTTAATGGTTTCATCTGCTGCCCTTTCTGTGTCATTCTGATCAGAATCCCACAATACTCTAACGGTAATTTTGGCAGAGATTTGACTAACTTGGTGCTGATTTATACTTGATGCTTCGTTATAGTCATTACAAGATCTTATTTGCATGCTTGACATTTTAAAATATTGTGTTTGGAATGTGTTATTTATTTTGAGACCTTTAATAAGCAACCTCAGTCTAAGAGTTTAATTGTTACTGATAGCTAAGAGTATAATTACCTCAGTAAAATATCATGACTATATTAAGCAAATGGAAATTGTCTTCCAGAACAAAGTGAGTACAAGCCATTTTCCTTTGAAACAGGCTGTTCCATGTGGCCTGCTAACATCATCTGCTATTACAATTGCAGAATCTCTCTATAAAGAATGAATAAGGAGGGCTGAAATCAGTATGTTTGGAGAAGAGGCTGTCTGTAGTAGTTTCAAAGCATTGCACGAAGACCATTTGGAAGGAGGAAGTATCTTTAAACTAAACCATCAAATATTACTGTTTCTCAAGTGAGATTTGCTGATTTCTCAGACAGGAGGAATGCATGTTTTCTGGCTTGGGCTCCCAGACAACTGCATGCTGCTTTCTTTTGCTTAGTTTTCTTTGTTTGACATTAGCTTCCTTCCTGTGCCCGATTTGGTCATAGGTTTACTACTCACTTTTTAAACTCAATGAATAAAGTAGCAGAGTTCTTGAGTTCTCACTTGAGTTCTCATCCTGCTACAAAATGACTTTTTAAAGCCTAAGAGTTCCCTTCGTTTCTGAATTTTCGTTTTGCATCTGTTAAAGGAATCTCTGGATCGGAGATGACTGAGTCTGATCACTGGCTGTGGGCACTGCAGATGTTTGGAAGCATGGTCTGCCCTTCCCTCCATTGGATCCTCTGTAGCGAGATCTTTTGCTCTTATAGAATCATAGAATGGTTTGTGTTGGAACGGAACTTTAAAGGTCATCTAGTCCAACCCCGTGCAGTGAGCAGGGACATCTTCAACTAGACATCACGTTGCCTAGAGCCCCATCCAGCCTGACCTTTGAATGTTTCCAGGGATGGGGCATCTACCACCTCTCTGGGCAACCTGGGCCAGTGTTTCACCACCCTCACCGTAAAAATTTCTTCCTCATGTCTAGTCTAAATCTAACCTTGATCTGGTGTTGCCCTAGTTCTTCATAGCTAGATAAATTTACCTTTTCACTGACTTTGGATATTCTACCTCTTTGTGTACCTGTGTGGGTACCTGTAGGAATTTGTCCCACAGAGGCATGAAGGTGGTAGGCTTTGTTAGAGTGGAGCTCAGTCACCTGAAGGCTTTTGACATGGAAATAGTAAATGTTAGCTTCAAATGACCAGCCTGGAGGCAGAAGATGAATTGTCTCATGGGCCTTGCTTCCCTTTCCCTTTTAGAACCATGAAAGAGCTCATAAAAATTATCTTAGCAATTTTTTTGTGAATCAATTCTGTGTAATTCTTTCTTTTGCCTTTTTATGTATCTAGTAAACCTTGTAATGATAAAAATACGGTGTTCATTACTATCTTTGTATCTGGTGCTTTTGAGGCGGAGGCACAAGGACAGACTGTATTCTTATTGATGTTATGTCTCTCATAATTTCTATTTAAGCAAGGTGTTTAGAGAGTTTTTAAAAAATTTATAACAATTCACAATATACAGCAATGTTAAAAGTTATGTGTTATTTTATGAGGTATTTTTGAAGTGCTATAGAAATGTGATCTTTTCTGTGGGATACTGACTCGATTCTGCTTTGTCCTACCACTGCTAGATATTAATGCTCAATGCTAAGAGGTTAGATTATGAAAATTAGAAATATAGCCATAAAAGAATTTATTTGACCTTCAGTTCTCATATTTCTCTGAGAGAAAGGGCTGTAGGACTTCTAAAGGTAAAATATTCAATAAAAAGAAATTAGGTTAATCCAATGTTATGGCTGAGAATTTAAACTCACCCAGGTCAGGTAATTCAAAGTTATAGTTCCCTTGATGCGTGTGCTGTAACATTTATTCCTTAGCTCCTCAGCCCTGAATTATGAAGGATGGTCGAGTGGATATGGCAGAGAAGCAAGTGGGAAGATGGATGGGTGGAATGAGGGAGTTATTGTTAAGGGAAGTCGGGCAGAACAAACCTCACTTCTGTGCCTCAGGAGGAAGGGAAAGGCGAACAGCAAGAGGTGGGTGAGTCAGGTAGCTGGGCATGGGCTTGGGTGGCATCCAAGGACAGGGGAAGGGACTTAAGAATTCTGAACAGCAGACTCTAAAATACTAGCTAGGGTAAGCTGCACAAAAAGGGCTTTTTGCACTTCTTTGTTCCTCAGATACTTATAGTTTGAAGGCATTAGTATCTGTGCCTCTTCGAGTGGTGGTATTGCCACAAGAACTGCAGCTTTGAATCTCTGACTTCTCTCTGTTTTAATTCTCAGCTGTAAAACTGGATTAACTAGGTTTGCTTCAAATTGAATTGCAGTGGGTTTTTTTTTTTAAAGGCTAGGAGAGAGAGATAATTAAGTAATTGCACAGTAGCTTATTTCAACATGTGATGTGAGCCTCTGGTAAGAACAGCTGCACTACTCAGACACCAGTCACTCGGAGCATCCTTTCAAATGAGGACCCAAAATCTTTATAAAAACTGAAGGACTGTCTGGAGAATTAAGGAGTTTTGGATTGCTCCTGGCACAGTATCATGCAGTACTAACTATTTTGTTCAATGCATGTTCACAACATCTCAGGTCAAGCATTGCTTAAATTGATGAATATATTAGAAATCAAATGAGTTTTTCAAAGCATTGTGGAAATGGTCTGTGACCCATGATTTGTTGCATTGAGGAGAAATGAACTGTTCCCTATTTTATGAGCACATTTGCTTAGGTACTATTACAGATAGAGACAAAAACATTATTTAATAGAAACTATAGAAAATTTGATGAATTGGTCTAGTTTCAGTTAATGAATTCTGATCGATGTCATGAGATTATTATATCACGAGTTTCTCAATATAGAGGACATCTGCTATATTTTTTTTTTCTTAGTGTTGTGTGGGATATCTAGCTCAGGAGCTGTGAAGAACTCTTAACAAAAAGTTTTCCTGTTCAGGTGGAAGCAATTTGAGACAGTGGGGGAACTGTGGTTTAATTTTCTCTCTATACGAATCCAGAACCTCGGGATTTCTCCAGAAATATCACTACCTTTGTGAAGCCTGGAATTTGGAAGAGGATTAATAGGTAAGCAAAGTGTGAGCATGAGACAGGAAAATAAGATAAGCTTTTTACATCAAGATGATGTTTAACTTTCTTCCTATTAGGAGGAGGAGAACTATTTTTATGAGTCTTATGATTTTTAGAAGTTGTATGTACAAAGATCCTACAACCC